>NC_079514.1:17591700-17686882 GCF_000801105.2 Raphanus sativus | reverse complement strand
GGGCACAGTCTAAAAGTTTGGATATTAAAATGAGCAAAATAATTAGTTGGAGTATTAAACTGGGTAGTGAAAAAGTTTGGGTATTAAAAAGCTTAAAAAAATTTAGTTCGGGTATTTTTATGGAATTTTTCCTTTAATATGTATGTATACTTTGAGCAAGACAATCTAAAACTAATATACTAAATCATAATTAAACATTTAAAGAATATAATGTTTTATGAACATAATAAGGGAACCAAATAGAAAACAACGACAAGTAAATTGTCAACATAACTCAACTTCAAAGGGAAACCCCCATTGCCTATAACATAGTCTTCCATCTCCAAGACTACCATATTCGTAAGTTGAGTACTACTAACCAAAGAAAACAACAAGAGCTTATCTACAATAAGCAACTAGACAATTAATTTATAATATAAACATTAATGTTATAAATAATGTTGACAACTTTTTTCATAAAAACTAATATTCCGTGCATAGCGCAGAAAAACCATTAATACAAGTAAAAAAAATTCACAGCTTCTACTAACATTTCAAGTATTCAACCAAAAAAAGACAAATGATAGGCTATATAAAATAAGATGTAGATATACGAAGCATCAATTCAACCAAAATAACAGAATTATCAAAAAATAAATAATATATTGAAATATAAAATTGTAAGTTTAATTATTTTAGTTACATATTTAATTTAAATTTTATATTATAATTGTATTTTGAAGTATTTGAACCTCTAAAGTTGGTCTGTATTCAACTTGCACATAGAAAAAATAAATTATCGATGTATTCAAGAAAAAACATAGAAGAACGAAAATGTAATCCATGTTTTATACTAAAATATATATTCTACTTATTATCATAACTACCATAATTAAAGTAGAGTAAACATTAAAAACATATGAAACTATTATGTATTAATGAACATTTTTCAATAGTAAGATAAACATGATCTATAAGAAGAAGAATAAAACATGTACGGAAAATATTAATATCATTTTGATTTAAAATAATCTTAACATGTTAAAATACTCATTGAATTGATAATATATTTAGATGTGTAATTATTTTGTCTAAATATAGTTATTTTGGTTAATTACCTGCCCGTAGGACGGGTCAAATCCTAGTCTTCCAAAAAAATCTCCAATTGTTCCTATCTGCACCAACCATATCAATAGTAATAAAACATTTTATCTATTTAAATATTTTGTTGGTTATTTCATTAAGAAGTTTATCTAATATTACATGTAACTCTCTAATAAGGGTCTAAAATTTAAAGACAACTTCAAATAGTAGATAAATAATAGGACTCTATTTTAATAGATTAGATATTAAAATGGTTAGTTGTTCAAAAAAAAAAAGATATTAAAATGGTGAAAGATTATGTGAGAGTTTACCGCTGCTGATGGGCTTATTCTCTTTGCACAAATTCTAGGGCCTCAACGTTTGGTGACTTTATTCCAGCATCGGAAGCACCTCATCCTCGTTCGTTTATTTTTCCTTGTTTTCTTAGTGATTTCCTCTCCTCTCTCGGTAAAATACTCAATGTCTATGGATTTCAATAGACAGGACCGGCCCAGAGGACAAGCCACCCAAACAACGGATTAGGGCATCCAAATTAGTGGGGCATATTATTCTTTAAAAAAAATTAGTTGTATCTATAAATAAATAATTCTTCTAGGTTTTCTTATTAAAATATAATTTAGTAGGCATTTTTAATTAGAATAAAATTTGTTAAAGCTCTAGTTCTAATTTCTCTTGAATTTATATTTGAACAATTCTAAAATTATGAATTTGTTTTTGGATTTTTGTTTATTTTTATTTTTTAAATAATAGATGCAAATGAAGATATTTTGAGAGCATTATGTTTGAATTTGGAAATTTCTTTAAGAAATGTTACGCTTTCATATATAATTTGTGATGATTTGTTTAAAGAACTAAAGATTCTTCGATAATCAATGTCTAAAAAAAATTGAAACACATTATTTTTTAATCGCATATTGTTGACCATTTTAGTATAGTCGCCCCAGTTGAAAGAAGTTTTTCGAAATTAATGCTAATAAAAATTTATTTGCGGTCTTCCATGTTACCAGAAAAATTAAATGAATTAGTAACATTATTAATTAAAATGGTTATGGTTGAAAGAATTGACTATATAATTCTAAGTAATGATTTTGTAGAAAAAATGTAAGTAAATTATATTTTTAACAATAGGTGTATTATAATATCATTGTTTTTATAAACAGATTGTAGGTTTATTTTTTTTAATGAATATTTACGCTATCTTTTACTGTTATGCGATTTCGATAAAATATGTAGAATGACATAGTTTTGAATTTTGATTGGGGCAGTACCAAAGGTTGGTCCGACACTGTCAATAGAAGTCCTTAGCTTTTGTTCTGTTTTTTTTTCTTTTTTTTTGGTGTAAATGTTAAGATTTTATACTAAACTTTTTTGTTCCGACAGAAATTATAAGAAAACTAGTAGCGGAAAAAAATAAAAACAACTAAACAACACCCAACAACACGAAAGAAAAACACAGCTAAATAGACTCGGCAGATCTGGAATAGGAGTGAGTCATATGAAAAGAAAGTCTCAAGGCAGACCAGCCTTTAGGGTTTCGGTTTCAGAGCTTGAAAAACAATTTTCTAATTAGTTTTGCGGGTCCCAACTACGAGTTGGTGGCGCGTGGTTGCGTTTCTTAACACTTTGTTTGCGTGGTTGCGTTCTTAACACTTTGACCAGAACATTGGCTTGGTACTCAGATCTGTAAGGAGAGGGGCATGTGTGGCGGAATGCAGGGAAGACTCGACATGTAGGTTGCTTTACGTCCTTCTCTCGCCCACGTCAACTTATGAGGTTACCCTTCAGAGGCATACCAGAGCTCATAAGACGGATGTGTGCTCGTCGAACCGACTTAAGAGTTTTGTGTTTCTTATCCTTCTTGATGCAGTTACGAATTTTCTATGTTTTATTGGAGAATGGAAGGGAGGTGTTTCACTTTGGGCAAACGGAGCTCTACATTCGTGTGATGGCGTCCTACAGGTGAAGTTGGTAGAGAAACTAAAACTTTTACGATATTACTTTCTTATTAGTTCTCAAGAAGAAAAAAGTCAAACTCTCCCTGACTCGGTTCCCAATGCAGAATCCATGGAGAGTTCCAAGCTCTGCCTCCGGTCCTTTCCCGTCGACGTCCACCGCTGGTGAACTCCCTCCGCCCCTCCACCCTCCGCCCGCCCCCCCTGACCCGCCCTCCTCCCTATCTCCCCTTACATTCCCTCCCCTTTCTGCCACTTCTCCCTCAACTAAGTCTAAACCTAAAACTGCCTTGGTCCCCTCTTCAAAAGGGATCCTGGAAATTCCTTCTACTACTTCTTCTCAGATCTTGGACGTCACTATGATGCCTCAAGAGGATTTGGAAAGCTTACCCCTCCCGTTACAAACTAACCATGAAAATGGATCTGTTACTTTCCTGAACACTAAATTGGCTCCTGTCATCTCTTTTGGAAACCAAATTAACTCTACTCTTTCTCCTTCAAAAAACCTATCTTGTACCTCAGATAGTTCTCCATCTTCTCCTCCCTGTATCCCTTCCTTAAACACTACTCTTCCCCCAAACCCTAACCCTAACTATTCAGTTATTCTCCCCAATCATTCCTCTCCTCTCCTCACTAACAGAGCATCATCTCCTGCTACCCATCAAACCAACTCTGCTCCCACCCTCCCCTCATCCACCTCGCCTGAACCACCTCAAATTCCTCCTCCTCTAGCCTCCTCTCCTCCTGCAAACCCTGTACCTTCACTAGCTGAAAAGCTTCGCGTTTCTGAGAGCAAGCTCCTCACCCGTCTAGCTCCTGCCCCCACTTCTCTCTCTGAAACTGGGCGTCCTCGAATCTTGATCCCTGATCATGTTTTTGAGAAAGGTGCTGAGATACACAAAGATTTCATAGTGTGCTACTACAATGGCAAACCGCCACCTTTTCATCAGATTCAGAGTGTGCTAAACTATATGTGGGGAAAAGGAAAAAAGCTAGAGATTCACAATAACCCACTGAACAGATCAACACTCGTAAGGATCACAAGTGAGTACCTTCGCCAGAAGATCCTTGAGAAGTGCATCTGGTACATTGGTGACTCAATGTTTCACACTGCCCAGTGGACCTCCGAACACTCTATGTCAACTCCTCCACTTAAGGCCATCCGTATCTGGGCACATCTGACAGGAGTCCCTCTTGACCTGCGATACAATAAAGGTTTAAGCTTAGTTGCTGGCCTGATTGGTGAACCTAAAGAGACTGATGATTTTACAAAAAATTTGGTCAGTTTAACAGTTTCGCATGTCAAGGTTGAAGTGGATCTTACTCAGCCCCTTCCTGATGTTGTGGAGTTTCAGAGACAAAGTGGTGAGGTTGTTGAGGTTCAGGTTCATTACCCATGGGTTCCTCCAACTTGTTCTCATTGCCATGAGTTAGGTCATATCATCCGAAACTGTCTTCTTTACTCTCCCCCCCCTCCACCTCCTCCTCCTGCCCCTCCCTCAAAAAAGCCTAGCCCCCAATCTTCAAAATCGCCTTTCAACTCTCCTCTTCCTTCCAAAACTCCAAGTAAAGACTGTCCTGGCTCATCCCGCCCTACTACTCGCTCAACTACCCGGAATAAGTCTCTCATCCCGCCCATCCAACCTTCTAAAACCTCTTTTGACTCCCCCTCTTCCCATGCTTCACAAAAAGACCCTTTAAAAAAACCTTTTTCTTCTCCTGTGATTCCCAAACCTTCCCTAAAGCGCTCCCGTTCATCTCCCACTTTTTCTCCTACCCCTGTTACTAATCGTCCCCCTGTTCTGCCTTTAAATTCCGACCCTCTTCAATCTCTTTTATTTTCAGCCAACCCTTTTGCAATCCTCTCTTCTGACCCTCAAAACCCTCCACTACCCCAAAACTGCCCCTCTTCGGCTGTGTTACCTGTTCCTTGCTCTCTGAGTGAGGACCCCCCTGCCCTTTCTTAATGAGTATCAAACTCTTTTTTTGGAACCTGCGTGGTCTAAATGACCCGGGTAAACATCGGATTTTTGTTAACTGGCTTTTTAATCTTAGACCCCTTTTTGGTGCCCTCTTGGAATCTCATGTAAAAGAACTTTCTCTGTCACCTCTGATGAATAATATCTGCTCTGGCTGGCACTATGTCTCTAATCACGCTTCTGATGAAGATGGTCGGATCATCCTTATCTGGAAAGACCCTCTAATTGTGCAAGTCATCCACCAAAGCAGGCAGTGTCTCACTTGCATAATTACCATACCGAATAAAGACCCCATCTACTACTCTGCTGTCTATGCTTCAAATCAGGCAGATGATCGCTTGGAGCTTTGGGCTGATCTGATCCACCTTCACACTGCACTGGATCTCCAGAATAAAACCTGGTTTGTAGGAGGAGATTTTAACCAAATTGTTCATGCCTCAGAACACTCCTCAGATGCTGTTGTGACCCAGGACAATCAAATGTACATGATGCAAGATTGTCTCCTCCAAACGGGGCTCTTCGATCTCAGATTTAATGGCCCTTCTCATACTTGGAGGAACAGCCAACCTGCCATGCCAATTGCAAAGAAGCTTGACAGGCAGCTAGTGAATAACCTTGCCATATCCTCTTACCCCCACGCAACTGCAACCTTCCTCCCACCCCTAATCTCTGACCATTCTCCCTGCCTTTTAGACCTAGCTTACCAGTTACCTAAAGCTGGAACCCAGCCTTTCAAATTCCAGAACTATCTTACTAAGCACCCTGAGTTCACCAAGCTGGTAATGGAAGCGTGGGCACGGCTCGGAGGCAACTGCTGCTCTCTTGCCGACCTGTGTTGGAAGCTCAAATCCATCAAATCTGACCTCAAACTTTTAAACAAAAACAATTTCTCAAAAATCCAAGAAAGGGTCTCTGAAACTCACCGTTTATTGGAAATTGTGCAGGTACAAGCGCTTCATACACCAACTGCCCAGCTGTTCCAGGAAGAAAGAGACCTAAACCAAAAATGGGTGTTCTTACGTCAGATTGAGGAGTGTTTCTTTCGCCAGAAATCACGGATTAATTGGCTAAGGGAGGGAGATTTGAACACAACTTACTTCTTCAGGATCTGCCAAGTGAGAGCTAGCTACAACGCCATCCGCTCCTTCATGACAGTCACAGGCACTCTTATAACTGACCCCTACGAAATGAGTCAACATGCGATAAACCACTTCCAAGCAGTCTTAGGGCCAGTGAGCAATCATCAGCCTCTCATACACTCCTCTATCACCTGGTTCCAGCAACTCTCAAACTTCAGTGTCTCTAGTCAGCAAGCTCAACTTATGGGCTCTCTGCCAACTGCCACAGAAATAAAAAGGTTATTCTTCAAGTTGAATCCAAACAAGTCTCCGGGACCAGACGGACTTACTTCAGGATTCTTCAGGGCCTCATGGGAAATAATAGGAGAGGAAGTGGTTGCTGCCATTCAGGAGTTCTTTAAAACCTCCTTCCTTCCATCCACTGTCAACGCAACCATCTTGTCACTTGTTCCGAAATTTCCAGGCGCCTCAAAGATTACAGAGTATCGCCCTATATCCTGTCTAAACACTGTCTATAAGGTAATCTCGAGGTTGCTGGTTGCAAAGCTGAAGCCCATCCTGAAGCCATTCATATTACCTTGTCAAACTGCATTTGTGAAAGACAGATTGTTAGTGGAAAATACCATCCTTGCTAGTGAGCTGATTAATGGTTATCATAAGAAAAATTGCAGCAAGCGAATCACTATAAAGGTAGACATAGCGAAAGCTTTTGATACGTTATCCTGGGATTTTCTACTCACCTGTCTCGAGAGTCTCCAGCTTCCTCCCTTGTTCAGGTCTTGGCTAAAAGCGTGTATCTGCAGGACAAGTTTCATGATAGGTTATAATGGCACGGTCAATGGTTACTTCAAAGGGAAGCGAGGGCTAAGGCAAGGGGACCCCCTATCACCCTATCTCTTTGTCATGGCAATGAACTACTTATCACTAATGCTAAATCAGTCAGCAGAGGACAACAAAATCAAGTATCACCCGAAGTGTAATGCAATGAAACTTACGCATCTATCGTTTGCTGATGATCTCTTGATCTTCATTGATGGCTCGATAGAATCGGTGCAGAGTGTCCTGCAAGTACTTCGGGAATTTGAGATGCGATCTGGTCTTGCGGTGAGTTTCCAGAAGACAAGCTTCTACTCCTCGGGATTAACTGACCAGGAAACCGATACAATCAAAGCCTCCACAGGAATGTCGCATGGTGAACTCCCTTTCAGATATCTTGGTGTCCCTCTGAACTCAAGAAAGCTATCACTGCCTAACTGCCAGCCCCTTATCCAACAAGTGAAAGCGAGGCTCTCCTCCTGGTCAGTCAAAACGCTCTCCTTCTCGGGTCGACTGCTGCTCATCAAGACGGTGATCTCTGGAATCAACACCTTCTGGTGCTCGGCCTTCCTGCTCCCTAAGGCCTGCATTTGCAAGATAAATTCGATGTGTAACCAATTTTTGTGGCATGGAACTTTGGAAGGATCACATTCTACGAGAGTTGCTTGGACCACAGTCACACTAACTAAAGCTCAAGGAGGACTAGGCATTAAAGATTTGCAAACCTGGAATACTGCGTGCTGCATGAGACTCATCTGGATGCTCTTCTTTAGAGAAGACTCGGTTTGGGTGTCCTGGTTTAAGGAAGTAATCCTTAATGGATCAGTGCACAACTATTGGACAGTCAAGCCTAGTCAAGCGCGTTCCTGGCTAGTCAACAAACTGATCAAAATGAGGCCTCTGATGTTTCCCCTTATAAAGATGAAGGTGGAAAACGGAAGATCGGCACTGTTCTGGCATCATAACTGGGCTCCTCAAGGCTGTATTGAAGCGCTAAAGGCATCCTCAAACTCGAGACTTGGTATCCCTCACAGAGCAACGGTGGCTTCGCTGTGTCGGAATGGTAACTGGTGCCTCCCACCTGCACGATCAGAAGCAGCCATTGAACTCTATGTTTTCCTCACAACAATTCAGCTGACATCAAATGAGGACTCATATGAATGGAGCCTCCTGGGAAATAAAGAAGGAAGATACTCAACTGGTTCAGCCTACACTTACTTGAAAGGTGAAATGGATGATCAAACTTGGACAAAGGCGATCTGGTTTCCAAGATCGATTCCACGCCACTCATTCCATTCTTGGCTCGTGTACTTGAATCGCTGCCCTACGCGTGACAGGATGATTGGTTGGGGACTATGTGTTGATCCGGTTTGTCTACTCTGCAACTCGCAACCGGAATCACGAGATCACTTGTTCTACGACTGTGACTTTAGTTTCGATCTATGGACCAGAGTCTCTACTCGATGCCGCCTTCAACCTTTGCGCTCATGGGGTCTTACTGTGGCACATATGGAGTCACTGAGTGGGAATAAAGCAACTCGATTGCTTACTCTCCTTGCGTGGCAGGCGACAACTTACTGGCTTTGGAATGAACGGAATGGAAGACTGCATGCAACTGGAACCCGTTCGGTGGCTGTGATCTTCAAGGCGATTGATCATCAAATCAGGAACAAGATCCAGAGCTTCAGAGAGACAAATCCTAATCTATCTTCTGTGATGATGCAACTCTGGTTTGCGACTGCCTAGCTTCAGACCGATCAGTTCTCCTCCATTCATTACTCTCCCGTGACTTCTCTCCTTCTCATAACCTTTCCATCAACCAACTACCAACAAACGTGACAATTTAATTCACTTGGGCCTCTGGCAGATCAGATGTGCACATGCTAGTTCAGAATGAGAATCCTTCTAGGGCTTTATTTTTATTTTTCACTTGGGCCTTGCCTACAGAGCACTGCCTAAGGGCCTGTATCATTTTCAGTTTATTTATTTTAATGCAATGAAAGCCAGTTACAAAAAAAAAAAAAAAAAAAAAAAAGAAACTAAAACTTTTCTGCTTGGTCAAGAGAAGAGTTATGAAGCCTGTTGGTGATCGCATTTTATAAGCAAGGCATTGGCAGTACCAATATGAGTGGTAGACCCAGTAGATTAGCTCCTTCTTGCGCTTTGCATGGTTTCAGCTAGACCGTGGATGATGCAAAATCCTCAACTCAACTTTCACAAATTCAAAACTATTGTTCCTAGTTTTCAGAGTCTCTAAGTGGGAATATACGCTTTGTGGATTCTGGTCGTGGTTATCATTTTGATTTTTCGTATCAGTTGCTATGGTCTACATTTTGAATTCTCATTCTATGATTATTAGTCGGTTACGTAACATTTTTTTAATATAGTTTTTAGTGGTAAAATTAGATGGTTAAATAGACTGTCCATTCTGAACTGTAGTCTGTAGAATGAATCATTCTCATTGTAGTTGGAAGGCTGCTAAATCTGATTGGGTGGCTTAAGATCTATATACATGTTCTTAGGTGATACTAAATTGATTCATTGTCTTCGTGGTTGAATTCTCATGAGTTTAATCTTTGTATCCAGTCATTGGTAAATAAAAAATATAAAGTTGAGCCAGAAAATAAATTGGTTTTAAGGTTGACGGTGTAAAAAAGTGGTGTTGGCCTATCAGAAATTGATTACCTCCGCATAATTTTTTATAAATAATTTACATATACTTAAGAACTCTAAAAATATTATCAAGAGCGTTGATATAAAGAGGTTTAACTCTTTATTTTCTTAGGAAAAAATTCCAATTAACCTCCAACTATATTTTATTAATTTTTAATATCTAATTTTTTTCTATTCAGTTTAATACCTTAACTAACTACTTTTCATTTTAATACATTAGTTAAAATACTATATTCATTTTAATCATTAAAATATTTTTTTATTTTAATCAAAATAGTAAATTTCAGACGAAATTTAAAATATCTAAATAAATTTTAAAAATGGAGCTTAAAAAATTCTAATTTTGAGTTTAAATTATAGGAATGTAATAAGTAAAATCTGGCTAATAGAAATAATTATATTTCTGTTTTATTCAAGAAAATAGTTGACATTTAGAAATAGCATAAAGGATGAGATTATCCAATAACAGAAATAATTATATTTCTGTTTTATTCAAGAAAATAGTTGACATTTAGAAATAGCATAAAGGATGAGATTATCCAATAACAGGACTGTTGGTGACTGGACCGTTAGGGCAATCCTCGCTTGGAACATAGACGATAACACGGTTACAACAGTTTATGGCTGGTAGATATATATCTTGAGGATATATAAAAGCAGTCACATGTGGATTATCACTTTCTATCTTTTTCTTCGCTTCGATTCCACTCACTCCTTTTAGCTCTGGCCACTCCACCTTCATTCCTACAGACACCAACTAGAAATGCTTAATATTTGGTATTAATAAATATTAGTGAAAACATATTTGGTTAAATATGATATCTGCCCTACGCTTCAAATTCAGTTCTCTTATTATATGCCTTTGGATCAAACGATCAACTTTTATTTTTTATTTTTTGATATTTCTACCGAGAAAATAATTTTTATAATTTAAAACCTTTTATCAGTTTGTAATCATCATGTTTATTATAAAAATGTCATATTAAATTATTAGGATCATTTGATCAAAAAAGAATATTAGGATCATTGCTCTATATAAATTTATTTGATCTAACCAAATCTAATAAAAAGTTACTCATTTAGAAACTCAATTAAGATTTATAAGTTAAATAATGCTACTAAAACGAAATCGAGTTACAACACCAAATTGAAAGAACAATAATACATTTTTTAACACTGGATAAATAAAAATTAAATGACAGAAAGGAAAATATAGAAACTTATTTATACTAGAACTAAATTTGGTTTCATATTTTTTATTATTAAAAAAACATGACCACAATTTTACAAATTATAATTTACCACTATTACTGTTATTGAATACTGTCAACATTCTTTTCTTTCTTAAAATTGTATGTAGTATCTGGACAAAAAATCCGAAACCAAATAACCGAACCCGATCTGAAAAATAGTACCGAATTCGAACCAAAATTGATTAGATATCCGAACAGGTTAGTATTTAAAGAATCAAAACCGAACTCGATCCGAACTGAAGTATTTCGGGTATCCGAATGAATCCGAAATAGATTTATATATTTATACATATTAATTAATTTTAGATATAATGTATACTAAAAACATCCAAAATATATATAATACTTTTAAGTTATCCAAAGACTTGAAAATATATATACAAATAGTCAAAAGTAAATATCTAAAATAGTTAAAATATAATCAAAGGATCAAAAATAATTAAAATATTTATTTTACTCTATCCAAATAGTCAAACCAAATCAATTTATATGCTAATTTTAGGTATTTTTACATATGTTATTCAAATTTATATATAATATAATATTTTATTTATAGATTTTAAGAAATTTAAAATACATAATCAATTTTAAAATTTTAAAAATAATTTAAATGGGTTATCCGAATTCGAACCGAATCCGAACCAAAATTTAAAAATATCCGAATGGAACTGAAATATTTGACCACAAAAATTCGAAACCCGAATAGATTCGAACAGAAACCCGAATGGATAACCCGAAGCCCACCCCTAATAGTAACTTAGTACTCCAAATGAAACTGACTTGATTTGGAACACAAAAACTAATTGAATCTACGATGTGATATGCTAAACTAATTGGTCGATTATCATGAGTAGAAATACTATAAAAGAAACATCAACATTACCTGGGAAGTGAGACTGGCATGCCCTACCAGCACAATCACAAAGGTCACACTGGGGACCAAGAATTGGACAACTGTTTTTCATTTTGTGTTTTCACTTTCGTGAGTTTCTACTTAACAAGATAATTGATAATCTTTCAAATGATACTATGAAACTATTTTCTCAGTGCTACATAATGATAAACTATATATAAAAGCATAAATTGTTCTATCAATTAAGGAGCCTTAAAATGAGTCAATGAAAAATGATCAGGCTATATGTGGCAAAAAATAAACGAGTTAATGATAATATATATTAATTTAAAGACACTTCCGATTATTGTTAGACACAAATCAAAACAGATAATTTAGTTAATGGTAAGCTGATTTGATATGAATTATAAGTTATCTTGTCTTGAAATATTAAATGATTTTCCACTAAAATGAATCTCATATATTTTTACATTGATACCTTTGTTAGTCAACAAATATTTTTTCACTGGTGAAATGTATATTTTACCATTACTTTTTGCTATCATACTATTTCAACTGGAATTGAAAAATTAACAATTTTCAAAAAGTATACTTTTTAATTTTCTACAATACTATTAACTAGGTGAATGTTAACATATGTGTGTATATTAATATAATTTATAAATCATATGAATTTCTTATACATTTATATTTATATTTTTTAGAAAATGTTTACTGAAACTATTTTCTCAATGCTACATAATGATAAAATATATGTAAAGCATAAATTGTTCTATCAATTAAGGAACCTTAAAATGAGTCAATGGAAAATGATCAGATTATATCTGGCAAAAATGAACGAGTTAATTAATGGTAATACAGTATATTTTATCTAAAGAAACTTCAGATTATTGTTACACATAAATCAAAACAGATATGTTAGTTAATGGTACGCTGATCTGATATGAATGGTAAGTTAACTTGTCTTGAAATATTAAATGATTTTTCCCTAAAATAGATCTCATATTAGTTATGTTGGTCAACAAATAGTTTTCACTGGTGAAATGTATAATTTACCATTACCTTTTGCTATCATGTATGTATTGTTTTAATTCGAATTGAAAAATTAACAATTTTCAAAAAGTGTACTTTTTTATTTTCTAAAATACTATTAACTAGGTGGATGTTACCATAAGTGTGGATATTAATATAATTTATAAAGCATCGCAATGCTTATTTCTTATACATTTATATTTTTAATTGCTTAGAAATGTTTATTGCTATATATGAATATACAACATACTATGTATAGTTAAAATTGAGAATCTAAATTCAGTACTATTAGTTAATCATATATATGTAAAACAGTTTTAGTGTTAATGTAGTCTTATTAATAAAAATAATATTATATATGAAATTCATATTTATAATTTGATTCTTGTCATCGTAAGTTCTCTATCTCTCTTTTGTTCTTGTATTTTATTTTAAGTTATTATTTATCTTTTCATAAAAATTCTTTGTTTTTGTTTTGTTTTGTTTTGTAATAATATGTAAGAAATCTATCATTTGATAAGAATCGTTCTTCGATCAAAAAAAAGAAGAAGATAAGAATCGTTTGACAAATGACATCAGTTTTTGTAAGGCTGACTTCATGTATTTTGAGAGGAAAATCTTAAATCTCTTATGTTTTTGGCTATTATAAATGTTTTAATATCTTTAAAACTCATAAAGGGTTAAAGAGATAGTAGAAACATAAAATAAAATAAAGAATCAGATTCATTATTTTGAAACAAAATTGCCAGAAAATAGTACTAACACATGGGGAAATTATAGTCCAAATAAAAAATTCTAGCCCAAACATATATAACCAAATTCCATCTAAAAAGAATAGAAACATAAATAAAAATCTGTGAATTTTAAGTACAAGTTCCCGTTGTAAAACAAAAACTAGAGAATGACCAGTGCACCCGTTTTGATGTTAATTTTTACTCTTTCGTAAATTGATATTCTGTTTTTCATGATTAGTTTTATATATTTTATGTGTCATAATAAAATTAATTGTATAATTATTTTAATATTTTTAAGTTTCTATACATTAAAATTTAGAATCGAACCTGAATCAAATCCGATTATATAGTTACTTTTGATTATATAGATACATGGCTCAATAAATTTTTGGCTGTTTAAAGCATCCATAGCCACAACCAATTATCCCCAAATTACATGAATGGAGAAACAAATTGGTTTTTATTTTATTATACCATTAGAAACAAAATAGTTTTATTGAAACATGATTAAACTGGTGATGCCATGAAATATTGGTATGCTTTGACGGCTCCTACTACACCAGCAGCCACAACCACGACGGCTGCCATACCCTCGAAGACTGTCTTCCTCCATAGTTTTTCCCTCAATGATTCAAACTTGCTATGAAATTCACTTGCATATTTTGTTATATTACTTGCATCATCATCTGCATGACGGTCTCGAGTTCCCGATGTGTTTCCCTGAAAAGGGACATAAGGAGCCACAGCAATAGGGCTTGTCTTTGGCATTGTCACATACAAAACTCCTTTTGAGAACTTTGCACGAATCTCATTTCTTTTACAGTTTTTTGCAACTTTCGTTTCTTTCTTGAACTTGATTGGTTTTGTTTGGTCCATAGGACACCTGCCTGTTATTGTAAGCACACCAGTGTTGTTGATCTGTATTTTAAGATGCTCTTTTTTCAAGCCTATAGAAATACCAATTCTCTTAGTCATTTAAAGAAAAGTAGAATTTTTATCTTCACTTTTGCTAAAATATTCCAAATTTTGGAAATCGAGAAAACTTATATGTAGTGTTCTAAAATGTAGCATAGGTGGACCGCCCACCGTGGACGTCTAGCGGCGCCCATGCGATGATGGTCAATCGTACCGACTTTATGCTATCTTTTTTTTATACAGTTAAAATTCGTTACCAGCTTCTTTTTTTGTTAACGTTATCAGCTTAATAATCTCAAAATAGTTGTAACTTCTAATGTTATTTTCTTAGGGCGAGGTATATTCAATTTAGAGTTTGAAATTATTTAAATTTTAATAAGTTTTTAGATGATTATAATATGATTTTTGTTAAACCACTTTTGAATCTCACATAAACCCATGAAAACTGAATTTTTATTTATAAGTAAGAAATTCAATCCAGACAATCTAAAATTCCTTGAGAATTTTAAAAACTCACAACTTAAATGTTTAAAAAGATTTATGAAATGTTAAAGTTCAATAACAGTTCATTTTAAATGAATTTTAAAAATTTGTATCTGAATAATGGTGGATTTGTTATTTTAAACAAACCACCTCAAACTTTTAGTTAAATATACCCTTAATTATTTCTTACTAGAATTGTAGGAATTATTTGATTTCATGTCAAGATCCAACAAATTTAGAAGTATTTTGATATTAAAAACACAAAAGAAAACTTGAGGGATAAATCTTTTTTTATTTTCTAAATAAAGGAGCGATCAATCTTGTTAGTTTAAAATTAGCTTTATTGATACAGTAATCGTCATGTTTGACTTAAAATGAAATCATGATTAATTCAGTTTGACTTTTTATATTTTTATATTTTATTTTTGATGATAAACGTCAAATTACAAATTAACTAAATTATATAAAAACTATATCAGATTATATGAACTTTAGATATATCGTCTAATACTGTAGATATGCATGCAGATATGTGGCAATGCATTAAGTAGTTAACGAAATCAGTTTAAAAGATTTTAGCAAATATTTAGTTGTAGACCTTAAAAATGTTATGAACACTTATTTTGGTTTAGATGTTGAATACGACGAATGACGTATCTCAATTATATTTAAAATTATGAATATATACCAAAACCAGTTTAATATATTTCATAGCCATCATAGTGTTGTTTGTATGTTTTTATGTACTATAATTGTTAGACTAGTTATATATATATATATATATATATATATATATATATATATATATAAGCAAAAAGATTTTTAAAAATAGTTCTAGCAATTTTGTTTTCTAACTCATTATTTTGTAAGTTGTAGAGAAAAAATATTGATGTATAAATGTCTTTTCATTTTTATTTTTATAATTTTTATTTAATTCATATAGCTAACATTAAGTTAAGTACAAGTACATCAAAAAATCCCATAGACAAAATTTTACAGTAATTGTTTTACAGATGAGTTCAACCAATATTGTACTGAGTTGTTCACATAAGAATTGTTAGATATTAATGTTTTTTCGGAAAAAAAAGTTGTTCATATTCTGAAGTAATAAAGCGACAGAATAAAAAAAGTAGTTCCTTTTGTCAAAAATGGTTGTGCTATAAATGTGATGGTATTAATTAAGGCCATCACAAGTTTATATTCTGAGAATGCTATAGTATTTAAATAACTTTAGCGTATGTAAAAGACAATATTAATTTTAATGAAATTTTAATGTATAGGTAAAAAGTGAGTGGTATTTTATATATATAACCAATTTGTAAAAGACAATATTAATTTTAATGAAATTTTAATGTATAGGTAAAAAGTGAGTGGTATTTTATATAAATCATAAAGGGCTGTGGTTTATTTCATAAAATGTTTATGTTTTGATAAAATAGATGTAGAGATGGATTGGAGATGTTCCTACCAAATATATATTTTTTAATTTTGCATAAAAAAAATTAACATCTAGTATTTGTAACCAAAGAAGATATTTTGACAATGAAATCTTTTAGTCAAAAGAAAGAAAGATATTTTAACTTTGTTTTATTTTGTTAAAAAACCTATACTTGTTAATGTACCTGGAGGAAGATGTAGCTCAACAATGTCGATCTCTTCAGTTCTCCTCCATCGACAAAAGGGCTCGATTTCCTCGTTTAAGTGCGTTAGTCCACCTTCTGTAATTACTGCCATTTGTGTAAACGTGAAGAAAATCTTTCTGAATTTAATTTATCGGGCAAATGATTGAAGATTGGTGATTGTGAAGATGAGCCATATAGATGTTTCTTTTTATTGACAAAAAAAGATGTTTCTTTTTATATTCTATGTTCCGTGCAAGGGATTTGGGTTTCTTAAGTACTAAATGATTCGTTTATTACCCACGAAGATTTGCCTTAAACAATAATTTGCTTTGTATATGGAGTTGGTTGTATCTTGTGGCATTGGTGTTCCTTCACATGCACAAATCTTCATATGTGGTTCCACAGATTCTTCATTTTTCATTTTCATTGTTGGTTTACTAGTTAATAGTTCATTTTCATTGTCTTATCAACTTGATATGAACATGTAAACCAAGTGATATATAATATTTCAGTGTTATATATATGTTATGAATAACGAGATTTGTATGAATGCTTTAGTTAATAACAAGGTTAAGACCTGCATGGGTAGGATGAATATTCTGTATATAATTTATTTTACTTAATATTAATTATTTTACGGTTTTAGATTTATAAAATAATAAATAAAAAATGTGTCGAATAATTGAAAAGTCACTGAGCTTTGATATAATAATAAAGCGTAGTGTAAACAGTGTCTGTAAAATAGATAATAGGTTTATGTTAGGGCAGAAGTACCATTTTGGGGCAGAAGTACAATTTTTGAAAGTCAGGTTAGCTTCGCCAATCTGCACCGCGGTCGTTCCATTGCATGAAATCGTCGTCGATGCTCGCATCATACTCTCGTTTCTACACGGCTACAATTTTTCTTCTCTTTAATTTTCATTTTTTTCTTATAATCTCTAAAATTCTCCAAAACGCATATAAACCTGTCAATGTCATAAAACAGACTCGAAATACATAATATAGACTAGAAAAGTAGCCTAAACATGGCATAAAAATGGTAAATTCTGGGACCTATTAACTTTCACTGATTTATCATTTTGTTTGTCCCAAAAAAACATATAATAAATCTGTGGAAGAGGTTTGAAAATATATGGAATCACCTTTCTTTAGAACTATTACCATCACCACTACAGTGTTGCAAGCCACAAAAGGTAAGTGCATATTTTGCATGTGCTTAGCTTAGCAACCTGGTCATCCAGCCCACATCTCACTAGATACCGTCTGAAATATCCCTCTATTAACCTTATTTCTACAGTATATGTGTAGGTTTTATCATGGGAATATCAGTTCTTAGACACATGTAATCTTATCCTATCTGATATCTCAATAAACAAGTAGTCTTCTCAGGTCCTTTTCCTTTCTCTTTCTCTCTTCTTTGAATCCTTTTCTCTCTCTTTTGTTTAATTTTCTTTTCTTTTTCGTATCTGTAAAGTGTAGACGAATAATGGAATCATAGAAAATGTGTCTACCCCTTACTTCCAGCTTTACGTGATCATCCATTTGATTTAGAATAATGGGATCGCACGAAATTTTCATACCCCTGTGCATCTCATGGAATTATCCCAATATTTTCTCTCTTTTCTAGATGTCGAAGAGAGGAGAGAGGGTAAGTAGAATCACAAAGACTTTTACTTTTCAGACATGGAAGAAAAATCTGATCCAGTGTATACTAAACCCCAAGACAAGTGATTTGAATTGATTAGGTTGGAGATCAATTCCTCAAGAATCAGAGGTGAAGAAGCAATCAAGAGCTTTGTTGGTACCTGGTTCGAGATAAGCAAAGAAGATGTTGACACTTGCTTCCAACAACTAGTCAATTACCTCGATACTAGCCAAACACCTCCAAAAACTCAAGATAAATGACTATAACAAAGTGTTTGGAAGACAACCATTGGTAAGTTTTATTTAGTTTTGGGCCTTGGGTTGGCTAGTATGGAGGTGTTTCAATAGTATGGAGGTAACTGACTACTTGTTGGAAAGCAAGTGTCAACATCTTCTTTGTTCATTTCGACCAACAAAGCTCTTGATTGCTTCTTCACCTCTGATTCTTGAAGAATTGATCTCCAATCTAATCAATTCAAATCGCTTGTCTTGGGGCCTGATATACACTGTATCAGATTTCTCCTCCATGTCTGAAAAGTAAAATTTTATGTGCTTCTGGTTTCGTTCTCTCCTCTCTTTGGCATCTAGAAAAGAAAGAAAATAGTGAACTGAAAGATGGAGGAGTAGAACTGAACGGCACCGGATCCAATCCCTGCTGGTGTAGAGGTCATCGCCACCGTCTGAGGAGGTAGATCTGATGGCGGAAGAAGAAGGGTCGGAGATGACGAGTTCGAGATTCTGAGGGAGAGAGAAGAAGCAGAAGTCGCCACGGTTGCATGATTCAACACTAGGCTTCCATGTCCGACGCGAAGAAGAAGCAGAAGTCGCCCAGTAGAAGCACACGAACCATCATCTTATGCAACACTAGGCTTCTATGTCTGACGTGTGTCCTGTAACGACGCGTATTTCATCTCTTAATTAAGCTACGTTTTTTAGATAAATAGGTAATTTTCATTTTTTTTTTTAAATCACAATTATCTTAAAGACGCAGTTAAGATATGGCGATAATGATAGGCCTAAAATAAAATAAATGTAAGTGGCTTAATTATCTTTAAGTGGCTTAATTTTGTTTAGAATTCCATTTTGAGAACAGTGCAAGTGCTCTTATAGATATGGACAAAAGTTGTAATCCGAGGCAAAGATGCTCATGAAACACAACAACATCAGTAGAATTATCAATTAAATACAGAAGTTTCAAATACAGGAGGTTTGAATTTTGTAGTTTTTTTTTTGTTTCCAGTTGAAAGCTACAAACAAGCAAAAATACAACATTTTGATTAAGTTCCAGACAAAAACCAAAGAATGTTCTTGGTCATTTGAAGAAACTGACACTCTCCGACTGTAATCAGTGTAGTTCAGGTGATGGATCATGTCTACAAATGTCTCCACGACACAGCGGACATACTCTGCATTGCCATGAAAGCATCGTCAGATCACATCTCATTCGGGAAAAAAGTCTAAAAAATTGTCTATCACAAATCTAGATTTCATACCTGTGAATCTCTTTAAGCCATTTATCCACACATGTTCTATGGAATTCATGATGACAAGGAAGTGTCCTTATAGTGTCTCCTTCTTCATACTCGACAAGACATATATAACATCTGAAAGATAACAGCAATAAAATGTTTAACCATAATGACTCAACATATTGGCAAGTAAAAGAACCTATTAGTAGAAGGCATTATTACTGTGATGAATCTTCGGTTTGTGATTTAGTATACTGTTTTATAGGTAGCAAGTCCACAACGTCGTTAGGTGCAGGAACAGATCCTATTGATGATACTGATGGTTGTTGAGAGGATAATACAACAGATTGCTGATGAATTTCATCAAGAACCTAAAAATGAATACACTATAAACGCTTAGCGTATAGAGAGAGAACCGTGTGGCAAACGGTATTAATGTCAGCACAATGTATATACCTCGAAAAGAGCTTCAGCTAGCAGCACTATCCTTGAGATGCTAGCTCTAGCATTTGTTTCATCTGTTGTTGGTGGTGTCGTTGTTGTGGAACCACGGTTAGTACCACCTGCACGACATGTGCAACGACCTGCTTGATCCAGACCTGATAAGACACAAGCCCTATCATGATGGCCTGTGACACTCTCAAACCGGCTTCCTAATCTTTGAAGAGCACGAACCTGTTACATCAGTTGATTAGTAACTTTAGTTGAACAAAAGAAGACATCAAAGAATCAAACCTGAGATCTTATTCTCCTCCGTCTCTCAAGGAAATCAGATCGGTGCTCTAATAAACCTTGATACCTCCCTTCTCTGACAAGAGGACTCGGCGTCTGTTGATCTTGAACTCCGAACAACGTCCTCCTGATGCTAGAAGCAGAACGGTTTAGTAAAGACGTTGAAGTCACAGGAGTCTCCCCTACTGCTGCTGCGTTGTCAGCAGAGAAGAGATCAGCATCATCTTCTCCCTGATGTGAAGGACGGAATGCGAAATCAGAGAGCGAAGACCGGCGAAGAACTCTGTCACGGAGACGTCCAACACTAAGAGTTCTGCTAAAGCTAACATTCCGGTCAATGGAAGGCTCACGAACAACTTGTCTTCTATCAAGAGTGGTATCTTGTCCATATCTCATGGCATCAATGTCTCTAACTACATTGTCAATCACAGGGTTGTTCCTCGGAGATTCGACTCTATCAACGAGCGTAAGAGCAGGTTGTGAAGGTGAAGTGAGTGGATAAGTAGTGTTGAAGGATCTGGAGCTGGAAGCTCTGCTGAGTCTAGAGCTTATGTTACCAGGAAGGAATTTGAAATGCGAGAAAACTCGACTTGGTGTTGAAGATTCTTGAACCGAACCACCGCCAACGTTGTTGCTCACAGTTACTTCTTCTTCTTCTTCTTCTTCTTCATCAACACCACAATCATCATCAAGCTCAAGCTCAAGCTCCTCGTTTTGAGATTCCTTCTTATCTTTGAGTTCTTCATCGTCGTAGCAATCTCGTTGATTCATAGATTCCGTTCTTCTCCGTCCGTTACATACCTGAAGAGATCAAGATTCATCAGTTTGACCTAGTTTTTGCAGATTGCATTAAGGAAGAAAACGAAACCTGTTGATCAACGTCATCGTCACTGTCGTGAGAAGAGGAAGAAGCAAGGCAAGAAGAGTGAATAGAACAAAGGAGCCTCATAGGTTTTCTCCTCCTCCTTCCACCACCACCACCACCACCACCACTCGGAGGTTCCGAATCTTGTCTAGCCAACGAAGAGCCTCGGCATGATTTGCTCCGCCCAGATCCCATCTTCTCTGCTGAAATTACATCATTGCCACAAATCTTCAAAATCAAAATCAAAATCCAATCAAAATCGAAAGCCCTAATTATTGGATATCAGATCTGAATCTCGATCGAGAAGGGGGAAGAGTATACCTACCTCGAAATGCGAGGAGGATATAATGTAGCAGCTATTGATTGATTGGTAATGTTTATTTTATCAAAGAGAGATGCTTTGAACGAAAGGAAGCGGTTTTAGGTGATCGGAGTTATCGAAGAAGGAGACGACGCACCTATCTGCGATTGAGAGAGAGAGATAGAGAGAGAGACTTTTACGGGACGAGTGTGTGTTGTTGTTCGAACGAGAGGGAACACAAAACCATACTCCACATTTCTTTATTTTATTATTTCTTTCCTTTTTCAAATGTTTTCCTTAACTTTTTTTGCCTTTTGAAATTTTTATCTTTTTACTATCATGATTGGACTCGATTAATTTTTAAACGGTCATAGTGATCACCAGCGGTGGAAATATGGTAAAACCAAACCGTATTGAACCAAATCGAAATAGATAATATGGTTTGATTTTAGTATATATCATACAAATTGAATGGATGTGATTTTATAAAAACCGTAAGATTTAGATATGAATATGGTTTGGTTTATAACCGATTAAACCGAATAAAATCGATCAAAAGTAAAAACATGAATATATATATATTTTTTATAACGACGCATAAAAATCTATTTGTTATATAAATTGATTTTTTCGCTAATAACTATTATAATATTTTTTACATTAATAAAAAATTTTCTCACAAACCCTTGAACTATAATTAAGTAACAATTCATCGTAATCGAGGTTATTTATTTTTTTAGTCTTCTTTTTGATATTTTTGTTTTATTTACATATAATATTTTTTAATAAATGACTGTATTGACAATATGACTCTAAAATTCCTATAATATGATCCCAAATAAAACAATTATATTTTGGGTATAAAATTGAAAACCGACGATATATGAATCGAACCGAAATAAATATGTATTTAGAATGGTAATTGTATTTTACTAACCGAAATACCGAAAAACTGAGAAAACCGAACCGTAACTGAACCGATATTCGGATTGAACACTTCTAGGTGGAATCAAAAACTTAGCTATAGACACCAATCCAAGCATGAACTACTTGTCGGAAACCAAAATAAAAAATAAATATAAAGGCAAAAGAACACAACAAGGCATAAACTAACGGATATCTACCATTTAGTACAGGAAAATAATGCGAACACTCGAAACTAACAAAAGAGTGGGTGGGAACAAAAGCAGCAGACGTGGGACTACGAAACTCATAAACCACAACCAGACGGAAATACAGCTGGAAACTTTTCCTGCGAAGAACGAATCCTACTATGAGAGCAAAACAGAAAAACGCAAACGAGAAACTGAACTCATATCCATTTTATCTTCGCTCAAAAGAGTTTAAATCCGTAGTTAAAGAAAAAAAGAGTTTTTTTTTTGTCGGATTTATTATGCTACTAGGAACAACTATAAACATTATATAGACGATATTACAGCTGACCATTCTACCTGCCTTATGAGAATTCATGTCTGACTGCATCACTCTGAGCCGCCCTATGAGATCCATTTCTGACGGTATTCCTTGCGCCATGCTGAAAATTCCTTGTAAGACTTGTCTCCAATATTCTGCATAATTCGCCTTCTCCAGGAATTGAAATCCAGACCTCCTGATCGAAATTTCGTCGCCTGAGATTCGAACTCCAGACTTGGGTGTAGAAGCCTTTAAACCTTGACAACTAGTCCACGGTGCTTAAAAAGAGTTTAGATCAAGGACTTTGCATCCCCGCAAGAAATTGAACTCGTACATCAAAAGGTTTAGTTAATAGTTAGCGATGTTAATCAGGATGGCCTGGCTGATACAGTTTAAAACACATACAATCCTTGAGTTCAGTCTGGCCCAATCCAAAATTTACAAAATCCATAACTATTTCAGTTTGGCCCAACCTAAAAACATTTCAGTTTGGGTTTTCTAAATTAGTAAAAATATAAAATATTATCACCGAAACACATAAATTCGAGAGTATCCCATCATCAGTTAAGTACCTATTAAGTACCAATGATGAGTTATCCGGAACTTTAAACCATTATATATTTCGCAAATAAAAATTTAGATAAACTAGTTTATTATATTTTGATAGTTAAAAAATGTGGAACATAACGTTCAAAATTATATGAATATGTTCGTTCACCATTTGTCATTCTTATACTTTTTTCATTTATTATACACCGATTAATGATTCCAAATAAAAAATTTTACATCTTCGTTCATTTCGGTTTGATAAGAATCATGAAGATATTGTCATATGTCTCAATTGGCTAATATGGAATCACGTGAAAAAAGTGGGATAGTTTTTTTCTCATAACTCCTATAAAATTTATTCAATTTTCTGGTGATTTCCACTGATTAATTGTTCCAAATCAAGCTTCTTATACTTTGGTTCATCCTGATTTGATAAGAATCATGAAGATATTGTCATATATTCGAACAGACTAATCTGGAATCACCTAAGTAGAAAGTGAGATAACTTATTCCTCATAACTTCTATGAGATTTTTTCAACTTCCTGATGATTCTCCACTGATTAATAATTCCATATAAAGCTTCTTACATATTGGTTCATCGTGGTTTGATAAAAATCATGAAGATATTGTCATATGTCCGAACAGACTAATCTGGAATCACCTGAATAGAAAGTGGGATATCTTCTTCCTCATAACTTCTATGAGATTTATTCAACTTCGTGATTCTCCACTGATTAATGGTTACAAATCAAGCTTCTTACATCTTGGTTCATCCTGGTTTGCTAAGAATCATGAAGATATTATCATATGTTCGAACAGGCTAATCTGGAATCACCTGAGTAGAAAGTGAGATAGCTTCTTCCTCATAACTCTTATGAGATTTATTCAACTTCCTAATAATTCTACACTAGTTAATGGTTCCAAATAAAGCTTCTTACATCTTGATTCATCCTAGTTTGATAAGAATCATGAAGATATTGTCATATGTCCGAACATGCTAATCTGGAATCACCTGAGTAGAAAGTGGGATAGCTTCATCTTCATAACTCTTATGAGATTTTTTTCAACTTCCTGATGATTCTCCATTGATTAATGGTTCCACATAAAGCTTCTTACATATTAGTTCATCTTGGTTTGATAAGAATCATGAAGATATTGCCATATGTCCGAACATGCTAATCTGGAATCACTTGAATATATATACCAAATATCCCGATTTTACAACTGTTCATTGGTGTAGTTTTACTCTGCTACCCCTTCCCAACAGACATCTCATCAGCCGCTACATATCGATGAAATCGTTTATCAAGATACACAAAGATCTACCAACATTCACGTTATCTCCTTTAGTGTCGTGTAGTCAGATTTTGAATCTTTTTCATTTTCAGGTAAGTAAACTAAATTAGACACCCATAAGAGAATTTTCACTATTGTTATCGGAAAATGAAGTTTATTTCTCCTCTTTTTACTGGAAAGTAGCGACGGTGACGATCCGTATGGCTGGAGACGATGCAATGCAGACGCCCCTGTGTCAATTGCCGGAAAGGTTTTTCGCTGTCGGAGAAGAACCCAACGGCGTTAAGGTAACTCCATACCATAAATCCTCCAGAATCAGACAAATCCTCAATGCCCTAGATCCCGACGAAGTTGACAAGATTAGGGCTTCTCCTTTCGGGAAATTGGTCGAGATTGCGGAGAAGCCAAGTTTTTCAGAGAGGTTTGGGCGCTATATCGTCTACAGACAACTCAAAGTGTCGAAGAAACACGAGGCCTGGTTTCTGTTCGCCGGGAAACCAATTAAGTTTTTACTTCGAGAGTTCGCTTTGGTTACCGGTCTTAACTGTCAGAGATTTCCGAAAAGATGCAAAAAAATAAAAAATCAATGAACTCCATGCTGCAGAAACCATATTGGGGTGAGCTATTTGGAACCCTAAAAGAGGTGTCCGTCTCCTCTGTTGTTCAGATGCTGACAAAAAGAACTGTGGTTGACACAGAAATTAGGCTATAGTGAAACCGTAATCAACTGTCGTAGGGACGAAATGCCAGTGAAGCCTTTCATTCTTTGTCCAAACTCCACGCCAAATACGAAATACGCGACCCATCTCCTGCATTACAAATGTTTAAGATATTAGTTACAGATGCAAAGATTCAGAAACAGTGGTCTAGATAATAAGAAGAGAAACTATAAGCCAATATTAATGATGGAACCAAAAAAGATCATTATCATTTTCTCACCTTAGACAAAAGCTTCTTCAAACGCTTGACCTTTCTTCTAATGGAGAAACCAGGCAACTGGTTTATAAAGAGGCCTACAGAAAGAAGAACGATACAATATTTCTGTGATACAGATTTTTGTATGTATAGGAAAAAAATCTTTAGTTGGATTTGTCTACAGAATTGCCGTATGCGTCAGAGATTTTTTAGGAGATAGATGAAGATTCCTCTCACTGTACAATATCGGTTACCAATGTAATCTTCTAAAATCTCTAACAAATCTTTTTTACTGCACCACCAAATCTCTGTCAATCCTTCTTGTCAGACACTAACCCTAGATTCCTATAATCGGGAAGTCGAGTCGCCAAGGATAGTTACAGTCTTCTTGCATCTCTCAAGCGTGCCTCGCTCGTGCCTCAGATCGTATCTTTCCTACTTTGCTAATTTACTAATATTTCTATGTTTTTGGCCCAATTAGCTCTATATAATTCTTTATATATATATGTGCATATGACGTATCGAATCGAATATTTTTTCTAAAAATATTAATATTTATGATTTTTTTTATTTCTTACAATATTGCATATTTGTATTTATTTTTTTCGTAGAATTATAAATATTCAGATTTTTCAGATATAATCGAAATAGATTACGAATCGAATTAAAATTTACAGATATTTTGTCCAGTCCTACCAACTTTTTCCTCTCGTTCAAGAATCTACTTGCTCTACATATTCGGTCTATTTTATAAAACGCATACATGGTGAGATTTAACATACAACTAGGTCATGACCCGCTCGACTGAGCGGGAGTCATTTTTTTTTTATTTTTTATTTTACTAAATGTTATACATGATCACCAATGTGTATTAATATAAAATTTTGATAAATAACAATATGTACTAATGTGTTTAAATAAACAATGTGTTTAATTACTAAATTTGATTTTTAAATTTTATGATAATGTAAAGTAGATTTTTCTATGACTTATTTACCTAATGTTATAAGAATAGTCATATCTTTATGTATGTGTCTATGACTTATCTACCTAATGTTATTCGTACTAATAAAAATTAATATGGCCAATGAAAGTATACTGATCAATTTAAAATGAATTGTATAGGGTAATTATAGAACGATTAATATTTTTAGTATTCTTAGTATATATCTTATTTAAATCGATATGTAATAAATGTAAAAATCATATATGAAATATGGACAAAAAGAAGAACTGTATTTAAGGAAATATATCAATGCAAAGTTAGACTATGGTACGTATTATATATAAAGAATGAGACATTTAATTTAAATATATGAGGTCCACCTTTAAAAATCCACCTAGAAGAAGTTATAATGTTTCTGTTTTAATAAGATAGATTAATCTCGCATGTTTACATTGCTTTGTGATCCTTAATATTCTTTCAATGTTTTTGCGGGTGAATACATAGAAAAAGAGTGGTTGGAAATCAAAACCGTGTGATTGATGTTGCATGGTTTTAGGGGATTTAAAGCAAGTCGTTGCTTGAACTTCGAAACATCAAAATCTGTTTTCGACCTCTTCCTCACAGGGACTAAATTTGATATTAGATATGTAAACCCCTACACTATATACTACTAACTACACATTTTCCTTTGCAAATGTCTAGGTCTAAACTGTAAACCTCATTCTTTTTTTTGTCAACCATCCATTATTTATTTACTTTTAAAATTATGCATGCGAGTCTTATAATGGTTTTGTTTTTAAATAGTTAAATGCAGTTATTCTGAACCGACTCAAGTAGAGCATCTTACTGTTTCTGATTTATTTTGGCAACTTATGCTTACAAGTAGTCAGTCATTGGTAGGTACAGAGAGTCCATTTTTAAATAAGATGCTCTCTTGCACACGTTTTTTAGTTAATTAAAAATAGTGTATTTTCTTACATCAAAAATAATCAAGGTAAAGAGGAGAAATAAATCAGTGTAATAATCTAATAAATTTTTAAAACATCTCCAATCCACACATAATTTGCTTCTATAATAATATTTGAAGAAAAAATAATTCATCTCATCTCTATTTATTCATCTAAAATAATTGCTATTTTAATCCTTATATGTAGAAAAAATCGTATTCTTCTATTTTTTACTCAATATTTAGAAATTATTATTTTTAAAAAATACGTTAGAACATATCACATTTATATAATAGAATTTCTCGAGAAAAAAGTAGTAAAATACATTTGAGATGATATTAAGTTTGAGTTAGGTCCTGTCCTTGAATATCATATTTTGTACATGGCGACAAGACAACTGAAGAATATATAAGTTAATGTGTAATTAACGGAGCAGAAAGTGTTGCACTTGCACCTAAAACCTTTTGACTAAATGATCGAATCCGATTTCAATGATGTCATTAACTTTCGTCCAAAGTTACATATTTTTCTTGTACTATAAAAGACATATTCTGATAACTTTTTTTTTTTGAGCAAAACATATTCTGATAACTAAGATCCAGAATTCAGCATTGTATTCTGATAAGTTAGAAGAGCATAGGAGAACGTCTTTAAACAGGTTACTAACATACAGAAAATTTATAAAAGGAACTTCGAAATACATTGTTTGTTAGTAACCTTAAAAATTGTGTGTTTAATAACTGCTAAGCCATAACTGCTAAGCCATAAAAAAAAAAAAAAAAAAAAAAAAAAAAAAAAAAAAAAAAAAAAAAACTGCTAAGCCATAACTGTTATTAAGCAACTCGAGAAGAAGGTTATTCAAATTATAGGAAATTCTAGTACTAGCGGTGTGTTGACATCGGAGAAGAGAGTACATATATGAAACCAAGCGTTTAGCTATATTTTTCAGTGACAAAAAAAGGAAGAAAAAATCAGATAGACAATAATAAACCCATATTATCTCAACTGTTCAAATAAAGTATTTAGAGTGCAAACTACACCATCTCCACGTCTGGTTCAAATTCAATCCAGCTTTATTATTATGTCATGTCATTCACCAAAACAGATTCTCTCGGCATACATTAGCAACAATCATAATCATTCACAATAACCAATATAGACACGTTAATATATGCTTCTGTCCATTATTTTGTTTCTATATTATTTACACCAAACAAAAATGACACAAAAACAATATCCAAAAAGGAAACCATTAAATATTATTCGAATAAACCTGATAAAATGGAAATCAGCTTCAGTTTCTATTAGAAAATCCTTCAAAACTTACTAAAGAATCCTATTTGGAAACATAAAAAAAAACTCTACACCATCATGAACCTGAATCTTACCCAACGAGATTCAATTTCGATGGTTTCTGAACAAAACAAAAACCTGAAAATTAAATTCAGATGACCAAATGTAAACTCAGAGATTCAATAGAAGGAACTAACCTGTAACACTAAATCCCATCATCACCAATATAGAAGCAGCATAAACCCTGAAATTTCTCAACACACCCCCCATTAACCTAACCATAAAGCTTCAAGATTCAGAATCAACACATCTATAAATCGAGTGGGTATCACAAAAATCTAACTCAATGACCTATGAAGAATTCAAATACAAGATCTATAGCTAAGAAACCCTTAGATCCTGAAATATCAAGAACATAGCCATTAATCCTCACGCTTCGAAACTAATTGAAAGATTGAAAAAAAAGAAGAATAAAGCACGATAGAGGAGGATATTTGATGAGATCTGAAAGTCTTTAAGACTTTATCTTTCACGTCGGACTCGGATTCACTTGATACAAGGCGGGATCCGATCCCTGCTCACAAGCCAACCATGAAAAGCCACGTGGCTGTGTCAGCCAATCAGTTCCCGACCTGCACCAAGCGAATCAGAGGCCGCCGTAACATATTTGGTCATCCTCCTCGGACGTTCTCTTCCCTCTCTCAATGGAAAAGTTAGAAAGAAGAAAGAGAGAGAGAGAACAGTTACCATATCTGGAAAATATTTGATCTCTCTATCTAAATATCGTGGATACATTAGCCTCCTTTGTTGTGTATTTAATGGGAATAACAGACCATTCATGTATAGACGCGTGTCTTCTTGGAAAAGTCTTCTCTTCTTTCGCACAGTCGTGTTTTCCCGAGATCTTAACTAGATTTGATTTGAGTGAAAAGAAAAAGTAAGTACTATTATTACGCGACCCTCACGTTACTCACGTGGAACGGGTGTTTGAACTATGTTTATTGGTTTATTTAGGTTTGAATCTTTTTTTTTCTTTGTATTATCCTCCTATATTACGTTAAGTTAAAAAAATCCTGTGAAAAAGTTAATCATGACAAAATATGCATATTCAAAGAAATTACTTCAGGTTATTTCCACCAAAAACAACTCTTTTTTTGGGTAAATGACCAACGCAGTCTTACGGTGATCATGCCAAACCTTAGCATCTGGCTCTGGTCCAGGTCCAAAACTTCGTCAAGTCCAGCGTTTTCTAAAGTCCAGGATACAATAAAAACTCCTAATTTCATGTAAAATACATAGTACAATTTACGTCCCCCCCAAAAGTGGTTAGTAGGTGAGGTGCCGTGACGCAAGTGGTTATGCTTTCCACGGCTAAAAGAATATAAAGTTTCGATAAAGTCACTTTGTGTTGTAGGATGAAAAATAAGCTTCCTTCGTGACAAGAAAACTAGAATATCATGATTTTTCTTTTATGTTCTACATTTTTGGAAGATGGGGCAAGAATGTTCATTTAGTAATATTATGAAACAACTATTACATTTATTTTTAGAAAACAAAAAAACCGGCCCCATATATTATTTGTAAAAACTAATTACCTAAATTTAAAAAGAAAAATCAAATGAGACAAAGAGTCCCTAATGCTTATGAGAAGAAGTGCAATGAGATGGGAGGTGATTGTGATCGGACGGTCTAAACCTAAGCTCACAGCTAAGGTTACATTCGAACTTGACCGATCCTACTGGCCCGACTCGCCATCGAGCCTTTGACCCACCTTTGAGTTCGAAAACAATCACATCTTGTTTAACCGCGTAGTCTATGGCTTCCATCATTGATTGACTCAATGGAATTGGGGATGACTGGACCACGTAATGAGAAGATACTGATTTCTCTTTAGCAACTTCAAACTCGTGCTGTTTTAAATACGCAATTATTTTACCTTCATAGCTTAGCTTAAAATTGGTTTCATCAAACAACGCAGGAGCCCTAGCATTATCGTTCTCTGCACGGATCACAATCGTTAACTGCGTCTGCAAGACTCCAACTATATCATACCTGGTTCAGTAAAAGCAAAGAATACAAAAACCTGATCGCTAATGCTCAAGATTAATTCAAGAAAAAAAAAGAAAGGGAGGAAGAGTTGTGGAAACCGGTTACTTTAAGAGGTCGAGGTGAGCATACTCAACACTAATGATGGGAACTCGCGGGTGAATGACCATGTAACCAACGAAGATTACAATGCCACCAATTATCACAGCAATAGAGATGATGGCACATATGATGCCTGCACACCAAATGAAAGGGCTTGTAGCATGGGTAGATGACAATCTGGGCATTATTATATGTGGCTCTCGGACTGGGGTTTCTGGTTAAGGATTTAATCAGAGAGCATCAAGGCTGGGACCAAGTTCTTGGCTTTTTGGTAAGAGATATGAAAGAGGATATAGGAACTTAACACTAATTGGTGGGGAAAGCCTTGGTATCTTTCTTTCCCTTGGTGTAAAGGCGAAGATGGGTTATGCAAGTAACTTACATAATTGTATAAAGCTTGTAGTCATCATAGAATTTAAGGAATCTTCTAATATAGTGCCTAATGTGCTTTTTTCGTTATATATAAAAAGAGAAATTCTTAACTTGTAAGTGTTATAAATTTGCTTTATGTTTATATGTACATTAGAATATTAAATAACAAAGCATATGAAGTATTTATCTATATTTAATGGTTTGCATATACCAAAAGGTTCATGTTACTTTTGTGTTTCTCTACATGGAGAACCAACATTCTCTCCTGAGGCTTAAGCAAGGAACTTCGAACTTGCCAATCTGATAATGCCTACAAATCTTGAGATATTGGTTACCATAAAGATGTTCTTTACCCGAAATAACTGAACTCCGAAACAGAGTGCTAGAAGTACGAGTGACCAACAAAGCCATTTTTAGGAAGACAGAACTTCGGATCAGAAATGTGTGTTTCTTCTTTGGCCTCTGCCACCACAGTAACCGTAGTCCAAGTTTGGGTAGTAGCTGCGGTTGTTATTGTTACAATAGCCGCCGCTGTAGTTGGTTTGTGCAGCGAGATATGCACCATGGCCTGATTGTGGCTGAAGTTGCCTTCGGAAACGGTTACCAAATGCATGAAATAAGGATGAAGAGAACAAAAAGGTCTATAAAATGAACACTAGTAGCAATTTGAGAAAGAAAAGTTTCACAACTTTGGGTTGGTGAATATATCAAGGATGAAACAAACCTTAGGATCGAATGGATTGAGTAGCGAATAATTTTTCAAGTTATTTTATAAAATTAAGATGTTAAAATATTATATTACTTTTATTTTTTTAATGATTTATTTTTCTTACTTTGTATTCTATTATTTTATCTTTTATAAAATTTGAAATGTTATCATTTTAAGTTGGAAATATTTATTTTCAAAATCATATATTTTTCAAGGGAAATTTGAAAAATTACATAACTACTTTTGAGTCAGGAAGATTGTATGACTAATTGAATTATTTGTTACTAAAGTAATTCATTACTTTATAAAACAAATACTTGAATTTTCAGATAATATATTGTTTTTAGTTTCAAAAAACTAATATAGGGTTGTAGATATAAAAGTTTAACATATAGTGATAATTTTATTTTTGAGGTTTTGCTAAAATGACTAAAAACAAAAACTCAAATGCAAAACTAATCCATGATTTTTTAAAATTTTTATTTGTTCTATTCATCCAGAAGTTCAGATTATTTACGAAAATATCATTATTTTTTTTCGAAATGCTTGTTTTACTCAATCATCTTCATATTCTTCTTTTATTTAAAATATTGACATTATCATCAATACACCAATCAGAAGTTCAAATGCAAAACTAAATAATGATTTTTTGAAATTTTATCTGCTCTATTCATCATAGAAGTTCAGACTAAAAACAAAAGTCAAATGCAAAACTAACCCATAATTTTTTTGAACTTATATTTGTTGTATTCACCCCCAAAAATTCAGATTATTTACAAAATATCATTATTTTTTACCGAAAATGCTTGTTTTATTCAATCATTTTTATCTTCCTTTTTATTTACAACATTGCTATTATCATCGATACATTAACCACTATAAACAACTAATTTCAACCTTTAATGCACCTAAAATAAACATCTACTTCTTCGTATTTTTTTTTGGAGGATAAAGTCGATTTCCAACGGCGCGGTATTGTAACGTATGCTTGCTTACATACGACACTGGAGTGATGCTACTGCTGTGGGTTTATCAAGGCGTTGGCCCATGAACGAGGATAAAAGGCTGAAGAGAGTTGAGTGCGGAGTTGATATTGGGTGGGCAAGCTCTTCTAGAAGAAGAATGCTGATGTGGAATGAGGAGGTGGCAAGAGAGGGAACAAAGGCACATGGCCTGTTGAGTCATGAAAGAGGTGTGAGGAAACTACAAAGAATCAGGGTGAGGCTGTGAGCACGTGCCAAGCTATATAAATAGCCCTGTTCGGAAATTCGCTAGACGTTACGCGTACGTTCGGGTACTGCCTAGCGCCTAATGAAAAAATCGGGGATTTTGCGGAAACTAATCGGCGAGTTATTTTGGTTATATATTATATATTTGTGATGACATACAACGAAGTCTACATGGTGTGGTGGTTGCGACGCCTTTTGCTATGAGTACAACCCGGGTTCGAGGCGGGTAAGAGGCAAAATTGTATTAATTTTTAATGTTCAACTTAAATGAAGGGTAATTCCGACATTTACATGTCATCTTCCTCTTTACATTTTAGGTTTTCTGCAACTACCAACTCGACGGCTCTTCCATTTTGATGAGTTATAGATCGAATTTCTTCGTTTTTTTTTCTGTTTTCATGCAAGCTTTATAGATCTTATGTATATTTATGGATTCATAGCCCGAAAAGAGTAATAAGTTAACATTTTTTTAGAGATCCGATTTTTTCACCGGATTTCTTCAATTCGCCACGGTTGGTGGCCGGATAACGTTTTTTCCGGCGACTTTACGGTCCTAGGCGGCGCGTTTTAGAACAGGGATAAATAGTAGTGATCAACCTAAAGGGCATAAGAGTGAAGTTCATTAAGCTTGTAAGCGAGTAAATAACATTAAAGGTTAAGAAGAGTGGTTCTAAAGATCTTGTATTCGATCCTAAAACATGTGAAGCTAGGGACAACAAATCAAGAAGGATCTTGATATTGTTGGGATTTTGTATAAAAAGAAACTTATAATTTCGCTTTATAAAAATATTAGTATATTGTATTTTCTATTAAAAAAAAATTTGTTTAGCAAAAAAAAAATATTAGTATATAACACATATTTGTAAAAATATTCTCTAATATACTCTATATTTTACGTTTGTGCTATAATTCGTACGTTAACATCCTCCTTCAAGAAGAGCTAACTATACAATTTCTTCTTTTCATGATAGATTATTTTCACCCTATTCTTGTTTTTTTAGTGGCAGAAGAACTGAAGATCAATTCTAAAACCTTTCTACAAAATCGACTTTTATCTTTGAACTAAATTGTCTAACTTATCTACTAATGTATTGTATTCCAGTTGCATAATGAGTGAACGATCTTTGAGGGGAAAAAAACCATATGCTTGAATCTGTTGTTGTGATCCGAAACAAAAATGACATCGTGAACTTAACCACCACGCCTCCCCCCCCCCCCCCAAAACAGCATTTTTGTATAGTGCAGTGCATAAAACCAGTAGTTATTCATCCTTCTTCAATCAAATATTTTAAGGAGAATTTTCAAAAATACTATTTTGAAAGTACCACTATTCATCTTTATCACTATTAAAGACACATTTTCAAAAATATCTTATTTATTAAAATGTTAAAAATAAAAATTATTATGGGAAATTTTCAAAAATACCACCATTATTCACTTTTACCACCAATAATGACATATTTTCAAAAATACCTTATTTACTAAAAGATTAAAAATTCTTATATCTTCGTTTTAATATGCTTTTCAAAATTCTAACCCTAAACTCTAAATCCTAAAACCCCAATTCTAAACCCTAAACCCTAAATCCTCAACTCTAAACCCTAAATCTTCAACTCTAAACTCTAAACCCTAAATTTTATGCCCTAAATTCAATACCATAAACCCTAAACCCTAAAACCTCAACTATAAACCCTAAATCTTCAACTCTAAACCCTAAACTATATATCATAAACCCTAAAACATCAAATCTAAACTCTAAATCCTAAACCTTCAAATCTAAAATCATTTATTAAAAATGGTGGTAAAAGTGGTTAGTGTAAACATGAAAAGTGGTACTATGGAAATTGTATTTTTGGCAATTTCTCTATTATATCCATGTTTTTATATGCTTTTTAAAATTCTAATCTCAAACTCTAAATCCTAAACCCCCAATTCTAAACCCTATACCCTAAATCCTCAACTCTCAACCCTAAACCCTCAACTTTATACCCTAAACTATAAACCCTAAAACCTCAACTATAAACCCTAAATTCTCAACTCTAAACCCTAAACTATATACCGTAAACCCTAAAACATCAAATTTAAATCCTAAATCATAAACCTTCAAATCTAAACCCTTCACTAAAAATGGTGGTAAAAGTGGTTAGTTTAAACATGAAAAGTGGTAATATGAAAATTGTATTTTTGACAATTTCTCATATTTTAAATTGTTATGTTAAAATAACTAATCTTCGATATTTAACTAGAAATTTTGAGAATTTCCCCAAAATTTGGTATTGCTGGTAATACAAGTTATAAATGTCTTTTAAAGTGTAAAGTGATTGAACTAGCAATTAGAAGTGGCATCAAATTCATCACTGTTGAAAATTCATAGACATTGTTTTATTTTTAATGATTTCTAGGAGTTTAATCGTCTAGTAAAAGTACATTAAAAATCAAATTTCATGGTTTGGTTTCATAAGTAATATACTTTCAAAGAATTAGTAATAAATTATAACGATTTTCTGTATAAAATCACCCAAATTATCTACGTATCGAAATTCATATGAATACACCCATACTGATTAAGAAGTCATAAACAACTATTATATAGGTCATCTGACTATACTCATGACTTCTACTATAGCTTAAGTAAAGTCAAAACCAATATAAGCAAGAACACAATATAAAAAATATTTAAAAACAGAATATGTCATTATTAAGCCATCGATAGCTTGATAGGACACCTCCATATAGTACCATATTCTTTATTAAGTCTTGAGTTATTCCAATTCGAACCAGCGATCTCTAGACGACGAAAGTTAACTTATATATATGTTTGTGATTTATTTTAAACATCTGGTCAGTCCAGAGAGACATATCAAAGGGGAATTTCACATCACTTCCACTTCTTGAACTTACCTCCTCCAAACATCCCATGCCCACGTTTAAACTTGCCTCCGTGATGCTTGAACTTACCATGACCATGACCATAACCATAGCCATGACCATGGCCATATCCGTGACCATATGCAGCGTGTCCGTAAGGACTGTGAGAGCTATGAGCTATGTGGTGAGCTCCATAGGCTGCTGCAGCACCAGCAATCATACCCCCGATTCCTCCTGCGTGTCCTGAAACAAGTAAAGGCAAATTACAATGAAGTAAGCGTAATAGAATCTACAAAGCTATATTTACCAAAACAATACAATAAATACAATATCAGCAAATCCTTTGTTTCACTTTCTTTCTAAAATAACATCTAATACCAGATATGACACTAAATCTTAGTTTATCGTAACGAAAATAAAAATAAATACAATATCAGCAAAAATAAAAATAAATATAATATCAGCAAATCCTTTGTTTCACTTTCTTTCTAAAATAACATCTAACACCAGATATGACACTAAATCTTAGTTTATCGTAACGAAAATATATACAAAACTCTCATTTTCAACATCTTTTCGAGTTAAAATCTACAATATATATGATACTAAATTCCAGTTTTGGCAGCAACCTATAGACAACTTCAATTACTTTTAAACTTCTTAACAAGAAGACATTTACAACATTTAAGATACTGCCAAGCTATAGGGGAGGGCGAGAAAGGTAGTTACATGAGGCAATACAGACTATACAGTACCTGAGTGATGAGCAGGATAACCAGCATGAGCAGGTGCAGGAGGATAACCTCCATAACCATGAGCTGGAGGGTAGGCACCAGGTGGTGGAGGATAACCTTGATGTGGTGGGTATCCAGCTGGTGGATAACCCCCAGTACCGGCCGGGTATCCAGCAGGTGGATACCCATGAAACCCTCTGTCTTTGTCACCTCCCATGTTTTCTCAGTCAACAAACAAAACCTACACAAAAAGACAATAAACACCACTTGTTTTAGGCCAAAACATCAACATGATCCAACCCAATTTAACTTGCACAAACCAAGCATGAACTTCAATCTTTCAGCAGGCGATCACGCCGAAAAACAAGATTCAAGTAACGAGCTAAACCAGGAATGTAACGAATCATTGATTAGCTTAGAGATCAACGTAAGTATTTCCAATCAAATTGCATAAATTCAAGCATTAACGTCAAGTTTTTTCATGGGATCAAACAGATACATCAGAGTAATCAATAAGTAGAATTAAAACTGGAAAGAGATGAGAGGTTTTTTACCCGAGACGAATAGCGAGAAATGTTGAAACTGAATTGGAAGATAGAAAATATAACGAAGGTGTTTGAAGATATATATTGATGAGTTTGCTTTACACACGTACAAATTTTCCTTACGCGGCAAGGTTGCTAAAGAAGGTATATTTCATATTTAGTCCTCGTAATTTGAGGATGAATCATAATCTGACAATTATTCTTTATAAATAATTATAAGTTACAGATTTTCAACAAGAATAACGACACGTGCTGATGTTACTATTGAATATTTAGAAAATATATTGAAAAATTAAAGTGAAATGAATGGCTAACTGAACAGTTGATTTTCAATTCGAGCGTTTTTCAGTACTTATAGGGGGGTTTTGTGAAATATACTAAAATATAGGGGTCGAAGAGAGATAGATAAGAATAATATTGTTACGTACTATACTAGCGTTGCGAGAACGCGTAATGGATCCGTGATTCTACGAACATACATACGTAGGGAGAATAGAATGCCTTTTTAGTTGCACTTTAATGGAAAAATGCCAAAAGGATCGAATCTACACGAAATTAATTACTATTTTCTTATTTTTGTAACAAACTAACAATAGCCACATGGGGGTGATGATAACAAACTAACATTAGTCCCTAATTTGTACGCAAATATATAATTTTTAGGCAAAACTATAAAGCATTAAATTTTAACTTGCTTTATAGCCTTTGCCTATATTTATTTTTTGAACTTTGTTTTATAACAAACCAGGATAAGAAAAAACTTGAACATGTAACATAAATGAAATATAGGAAAACATAGAAAATATATAGGTCATACGCCATTAGCCCATCCACAACACACACCTGATGCATTTCCCGTCAAGGAGTAGCTGGAAAGCATCATTGATGTCCTCAAATTTCATCTCGTGTGTCACAAATTTATCCAACTCAAGCTCCTTGCTCATGTAGCGTTTAAGAAGAATAGGAATGTGTGATTTAGCCTTTAAACCACCGAACAACGAGCCCATTAGAGTCTTCCCGTTGTGAAGAACATCAGACGAGTTTAAACAAATTTGTGAACCTGGCCTGTCCACTCCTAAAGTTATCGTCTTTCCCCATCCCTGAACGTTGATTCAATAAAAAAATCAAAACTCTGAACATTATAATTTGTTTCTAGGCGTATATCAGTGCTGCGATCGTACCTTTCTGCAGCAAGCATAAGCATCTTGAACCAAAGAACTGCTTCCAACACACTCGAAACAATAATCTGCTCCCCCACCAGTCATCTCATTGATCACCTAAACACAAAGATATAAATCAATCATAGAGTATTTAGATGTTTATCCATTTCCATTGACGCAACTTGCAAGTTGCAAAGTGTCAGTACCTCGCTCACAGGCTTGTTTTCGCATGTCTTCGAGTTTACAAACTCAGTTACTCCAAATTTTTGGCCTACAAAGTTATGATGATTTATAGCAATTTATGATTAGTTTACTATACAAAACAAATTATGAGATAATGATTTTTTTTTGCAAGATAAGCTATGGACTAGAAAAAAATCTCACTAACCAACTTCGAATTTTGCAGGATTTATATCGACACCAATGATTCGAGAGGCACCACAAAGTCTTGCACCCTCAGCAACCTAAAATTGCACAAACCTTAACCAAACTCAGCACCTATATATTAAAATAACTTTTACTGAAAATTGCTACTCTACCGCTAGACCGATAGAACCAAGTCCAAAAATCACAACAGTTGATCCTTGTTCAACTTGGGCAGTCTTCCAAGCAGCACCAACGCCTAAATAAAAAATTCATTAGAAATCAAACAAGTGCCAAATCTTTATTTACAATTTTTTTGACTTACCAGTGGAGACTCCGCAGCTGAGGAGACAAGCACGGCTTGGAGGAATAGAAGAATCGATCTTAACGACGTTAGCGACATCAAGAACAGTGTATTCGCTGAAACTCGAGACATTTAAGAAATGGAACAGAGTGTTGCCATTCAGGTCAGTGAATCTACTGGAGTTTTCGTATCTTGGCATCCATGGTGAGACCTTGAAGGGAAAACTGCTGCATAAGTTGCTCTTTGGAGATTTGCAGTCAACACAGTCACCGCAGTCCGGCATAAATGTCGGCAGTACAGTGTCTCCTTCTACTACTTCGGTAACGTTTTCACCCACACTCTCCACAACTCTGTTATTCAAACTTCACTTCGTCAAGATAAATTTTTTAAACAAAAACTTGATGTTTTTTTTTGAAAGAAAACTTGATGTTTTTAAGACCCTTTCGAAGCATAACTTTGCAAAAAAAAAAAAAAAACTTAGCAACAATTGGTTCAGGTAGTTTAGGTAATCATATTTTTTTGTCATTAAATCTTTGATTAAAAACCGTGTCAATTTTGTATCCATAGAGCCCTTGCCGTCACACTTCTTGTTTTTCTTCGGCTAATGTTCTGTGTGTAAATATGATGATTTAGGAGCTGTGATCTAAACAATACGTAAGTCTCTAAGGGAAGCGTAACATGGTTAATTTCTGGTTCTTACTCGTAACGTGCTTATCAAGCTTATTGTTTTGTGCTTTTGACTGACTATTGTCTTTAAACATTAAATGAGAAACTGGGAAATAGAATCCATAAATATACAGGAGTAATTGGGGTTGAAGTTGAAGTCTAGGTAGTACGATGTTAAGGAAGATCGGCTCAAGTTGGTGAATATTATGAACGTATCTGTTAAAAAATGTAGTTGGTTTGATTGGGTTTGTTATCTAGTGGTCTCAATGATTTTTTTCAAAAACTTCTGTCTATTTTTGCTAGATAACATGCACGAAAACATATATGATTGGCTATCCATACCATTATATTTTTTTTTATAAAATACTACTCAGTCTTTGTTTGTGTTAATTGAATAGCGATGATAGATGTCTGTATACATCTTTATCGCAGTCAACGAAAGTTTCTTAACGTTAGCACCCTAGTCCCTAAAAGTCCAAAAGCCACTTGTTGTAACCTCTCTTGTGAGACTTGAAATGAAGCACCGTATTTTATTGACATGGAGATTTTTCTTTTTGCTTTTTGTGATATATTAATTTTTATTTTGGAAGAGAAGTTGACCTAAATTTTTTTCTGGGAAAAGACCGAATATATTTTTTATATTTGTTTGTTTGCTTCTGTAAAAGCTTGAAATCTAGCGCTCATAAAATATGTGTTTATGCAGTATTAACTCAATAAGATATTAAAAAGTTTTCTTTTTTTTTTGAAAAAGTTTAAAAAGTTTTCGGTCAGTAACATATTTTAAAAGGTTTAGAACATGATAAAATTTGGATGGACATAGACTAACCCTATCGCTTCGTGGCCTAGAATCCTGGGAAAGCAGGCTGGAGGAACCTGCGTAAACAGCCAATGACAAAAAGTTATAACTCTGATTGTAAAGTATCAACGACCACAATATATTAATCCGATTATATTTTACTCAAAAAAATTAAAATACTATCAATATTGGGTCAATACTTGAGTCTGATACATACGTTTTTTTTTTTGAAAAAGAGTCTGATACATACGCTAAAGTACAATGTTTCAAAAAAAAAACATACGTTAAAGTAATAATTTTGGATCTACCTAAAATCGTTAAATACTGAAACATTTTATCAAGAAAAAACATCATGTAAATTCATTTTTCCATTTCCGATATCTATCGTTTATCGATGATTTTGAATAATTTTTCATGTAAATGGTAATATACATAATAGATGTTAAAAGAGAAATATAGTTAAAAATAATGAACCGTAGAAGAGAAGAAGAAAGAGTATACTTGGAGTTTCCAGAAGGTGATGTCACTGTGACATAGAGCTGTACAAATGATTCGGATCCGAACCTCGTAAGACTGCGGCGGCGCAACCAGGATTTCTTCCATCACCAACGGCTCTCCGGCCTTCCTACTAACCGCCGCTGCCATAGAAACACAAAAGTCAACGCTAGTCAGTGAAAGAAACTTATAGATAGAGTACCTTTCCTCTTAACTAACCTTTGCAACGGATCGGTTTAAGTGAAGACTTGTCGGAGGAGGACTTGCCGTTTTCCATCTCTCTTCCCAATTTTTCAGCTTTGGCGTTTGTGAGTCAAGTGCTTTGCTGTATATGTCTGTATATAAACATGTTCTCTAGATTTATTACCATTTTTGTCGTTTTAATATCTAATATATTGATGTGCTTGTGTCTATCTGCGTTTGGTGCATGTGAAACTTCCTCTATATTGTTTATATTGGTTATAAAAATATAACACTGTATATGTCAAAAAAATAAAAAAATATAACACTGTATTTGTAAATATAATATGTATTATTTTATTATTATTGTATAAATTGCTATATGCATATAAATAATATTGAGATTATTTTAAAATTATATTCCATAGTTATAAGATATTTGAATGACCTAAACATTTAATTTATGTGTATATTATTTAATTTTACTTTGTACTTATCAGTAACTTATAGTGAATGTATAATTATTATTTATTTATGAGAAACATATTCGTATCTGAATGACTTTTCTTTAATTTTCAAAAATTTATATAACTTTTTTTGTATATGATAATATAATATTCAGATTTTTAAAAGCACTGTAGATTTGGACCAATAGTAAATATTTTTATTAGATACTAGATATAACAAAATTAATATTCTACTAATGTTATTTAATATTTATTTACATAAAAAAACTATAAACTCTTATAATATTTTTCCGAATTAACTATAATATGTGATAGATACTGAAGTTGATATGAGTATACATGAAAAATATATAGTTTTTTTTGAGAAAGATAAAATATTTATTTTCTGACAAAGCTATTAAATATTCTTTATATTAAAGAAACTAATTTTCATTTATATTTCTTTTTAGATGAAATTTTGTAAGGATATTTGAGATATGGTATAAAATTTGATATAATTGATTACAGTTGTTTTTTACTCCTTATCTTTTATAAAGAGTGTTTTTCTAGTATTTTTTGTTTCAAAGAAATGTTATTCTACATTTACAGTGTATTTGTTATATTTAATTTGTTTTTATCCTTTCAAATAACCAATATATATTTTATGAATAATTATGTATTATATGAATGTATTTTAATATATTTTTAATTTTTAATTTACGCAAAATATTTTAAAATGACACTCTTTACAAAAAGAATTAAGTAGTAGATTTTGTGTAAATAACATAATCATTTATATTTTATTTATCTTTAACTGTCATAAATTATGTGAGTACCAAAATAATTTACTGAAAGTTAAAAAAACATTTGAAGTATGGTTAAAAATTTGATATAATTGATTGAAAAAATTTAGTAGATTTTGTGCATAAGATAATAATTTATAATCATTTTTATAACTCTTTTTTATAACTATTCTTTTATAAATCTTAATCATTTATAATCATTTAAATAAAACTGTTAGAAATTTTTCATTGTTTTATTTATTAAGAAATATCTTCAAAGATTATTTTTCATGATGAATGTGTATTGACTATTATTCATATAATTTTCTACTAAAATTAAATCATATGGATGTTCAATAAGATGGTTCTAAAAAATTATGATTACCATTTAGTGATCAGTCTTTTATTGGAAAATTATGATAACCATTTAGTATAGTGCAATTCTCTCAAATAGCAATTTTTAAGTTTTTATCAGAAAAAATAACCCTTAAAAAGAAAATGACTAAAATAGCACATTTTTGTTTTGAAATTTTTAATATTTATTTTTTATTTTTAAAAATTTGAACACAATTGATATCTTGCATAATTGCATTGTTTCATCCATTTCTTTTCATGCATTTTCATCATGTAGGTTAGATTCTAGCCATGTTTAGGTCGCATTTTGCATACATGAGTCTTTATTAGGTATTGGAGCATCTTATGGAGCTTTTGGAGACATTGGGATGCATTTGGAGCTCAAAAGATGTGAAAAGGAGGATGATTGGACGAGAGGAGTCTGGAGCGACCTGCAGAGGTCGCTATGAGACCTCGCTCCAGCCGGAGCGACCTTGACTACCAAAGCTGGAGCGACCACTCCAAGTCGCTCGGCTTTACACGGCTCGAAGACGAAGAAAATGCCTCCGGAGCGACCCCTCGCAGCGACCATCCGAGGTCGCTCCCAAGGCCAGAGCGACGTGCTGGAGCGACCTGCGGAGGTCGCTGCGTATTTCTTATTTGCGATTTCTTTTTAATTCAAGGACCTATTTGAAATTACTTATGTCGTTTTGGCACTCTGAAAAACCTAAGTTTAAGACCTATTGTAGCCACTTTTGGGCAGATTATCTTTTGTTGAAGAGAAAACCACAAAATACTCTTGGAAAGTTCATCTTTTGGATTCATTGTTCTCTTGTTATTGATTTCTTATTGATTCCATGTGTTCATCTACATGTTTAATCTGAAATCCAGTATGGGTTTAAGGTTTCTCATGAAGATTAGTGAGTAGTTCTCTTTTGAATTCATGGGTTAGGGAGATTAGGGTGATTAGGTTAGATCAAGGATGTTTTTAGTGTAGATCAATCTCAAGCCTTGCTAGTAGAGTGTTCTTACAGCCTTTTTTGATCTGATCATTCAAAAGTTGATCTCTAGACATTTCCCACCCAAAAGGTGTTTGTTGAAATGTCTGAGACAACTCTGCTAGGCTCTTAATGCATCTTGCCAAAGATATTTGTTGTTAAGAGTGTTAGGATAGCTAATAAGCATATTCTTAATGATTGCTTTCATATCATTCAGCCAAAGAGATTTGTTGTTTGAGATGTGTTAGCAAGTGAGCATTCGTCTAGGCATAGAGCTTGCTTAGGTTTATGTTTAGGCTTAAGGTCATTTGTTTGATTCATCATTTGTCATCTTTGTTTGATACTTAATCACCCGAAATCATGTTCCCATGCCCATGAGTTCTCTTTTATCATATTTAAGAAAGTCTTTCATTTACTGCGATTTAGTTCTATCTTATCATCATAGTTAGTTATTGTTTCTGAAATCATTTTTAAATCATTGGTTGCATTTAGATTAAGTAAGTGCTTGCATTCTTAGTGCTTGAAATCCCTCAGAACTGGTTCGACATATTACTTCCATTTTACTATCATTTGACTTACGAGCCTCAAAACTCTTAACATCAACAATCTTATAACCCCACCCATTAACCCTAAACCCTAAGTATTAGATTAGTTAATTCAAGGGTTATAAATACATATTTATCCTTCAATAAAACTTCTTTTGGTCATTTTTTGTGATGCTATTTTGTGACAAAAACTAAAAAAAGCTATGTAAGGGAATTTCTCAAAATATAATAGCAACAAGTTCATGAGAAAAAACTTTCTATGCTATTGCTTTTTTCACATGTCATTGAACTCGTGTCAACAATTATATATATAAAATCAGTGAAATAATATATATAATTAGTCTCATTAAATACTTTTTCCTTTTTCTGATCACCAAAGTTAATATTATAAAAAGGAAATGACGGAGAATCGTAACAAAATTAATATAAAATCAAAATCTAGATTTAAAAAGAATCATGTAAAGGAAACACTAAAAAGAAACAATAATAATTAAAATACATAGTGTAACTTGAGTTTGTTGAAAAGTTTAGTCAATAATTGATAATTTAGTGAAAATTACATAATATTATGGAAAACATAAAATTTGTGAGTAAATAGAAAAAAAATTCTAAGAACAAAAATAAAATAAAATAAAAGTACTTTTTTCATCAAACCTACCGCAACTAAAAAGCGTAAATCTAATGGAAATTGTTTTCTTTTTTCTTTGTCACCAAATTCGAACTTAAATAAATTAACAGAAATCGAAGGAAATGAAAGTCACAACAAAGATTAATATGTAAGCAAAACAAAGATTTTACAAATCAGTTTGAAAATCAAAATAACAAGATATAAAAAAAATAGTGATTTAACAAAAATACATAATATAAGTTTAGTTTGGTAAAAAATTTAGTAAAAATATATACTGTAGTAAAAATGTAAATGTAGACATCAAGAATAAATAGAAAAAAACCATAAGAACACAAAAGAGAAAAATCCAATTATAATATTATTTTCACATTTTATCATACTCACACCACAAAAGTTCTCACATGTATACTTTCCTATTTTGTGGTCACAAGATCTAATGGCAAAAGTACAACCAATGTCTAATACATAATAAAAAAATTGTAATAAAAAGTAACAAAATCTAATAAATGAAATAATGAAGATAATATGCATATTACTATTACTAAAATTTGCAAACAGTCATAAGAAAAAAAAGAAAATGGCATCATAACACCATTTCTCCCACTTTGAAAAAACAGTCTAAAGAAGGTAGATACTATTTCACAAGTATCACTATTTTCTTGAATAAGCGTCTGTAACGTTATGGAATTAACACTGATTTTTGCAAAGGCCGCACAAAACTATCATGCGTGTCAACCCACACTTCATTGACGATCGGTCAACTAAAATCATTGCATAATTGCATATATGCAACAACTTAATAACATGTTGTCTCTCGAGGTGCAACTTGAAAGTTAATTACATTCGAGGCATAAAATAATATTTTCAAAACAATAACACTGGTATATGAATATAACATCTCTACAACTGTAAAGTATAATAGAATAGATTTATTATTGTGTTGTATTTAATATGAGAATACAAGACACATATATATATACCGATAACATTAACATAATTAACATAATGTTAACACCAGATAATGTTAAATTTCCTAAACCTTTAAGGGAAATATGCTAAGAATATCTTGAGGTTAACTTGCTCTTCAAGTCTTTTCTTTTAGTTTTGAAGGTCGTCATGGGTTTCACGGGCTTCACAATCTTGGTCCGTATGATACACATCTTCCGGCCCGACATATCTCTAATACTCCCCCGCACGACAAACGTGGGATGCAACACGCAAATCTGCAATCACAAAGCAGACCACGTATGTCGTGGACACTATGTCGAGGAAAACAAATCAGTAGGTTCCTCCGGGAATAGACTTCAACTTTAGACAAGGAGATGAAAACTTCAGCTCTTCTTTGGTCTTGACAATGGGAATACATCCCGTGAGCGCAACTGCAGCTCCAGAAATAATCGTCCTCAACTTGGACAGTCCATGAACCGGACTAAAAACTAACCTAAGAATTTAAGCGTTCAACTAGAACTCCCCCGTAATGGTTAAACTATAACCAATAAATCTCAAACTATGAAAAAACAACACTATGAAATATTCTAAACTATAGAATAAATCTCATAAAACAAAACAACTCATGTGAAATCACAAACCCATAAACCCATCGAGACTTTTGACAATTCTTGCACTCAGCCAACCAAAACCAATATAAAAAAACCTTTGATTTAAAGCTAGGTAACGTACTAAACCCAAAAAAAAACCTAATAATAGTATTAAGAAGTAGCAAATCACGTGGACTTAAAAAATCAACTTCACGTGAATCAACATCGTCATCTGGATCATCTTCACCGTCTTCATCGTCAACACCACCGATGAACACCATCAAAGCTTTAAAGCGGAAGTTTTAATTTCGATCCCAAAGAATCGTCTGCTCTGATACCATGTAAAGTATAATAGAATAGATTTATTATTGTGTTGTATTTAATATGAGAATACAAGACACATATATATATACCGATAACATTAACATAATTAACATAATGTTAACACCAGATAATGTTAAATTTCCTAAACCTTTAAGGGAAATATGCTAAGAATATCTTGAGGTTAACTTGCTCTTCAAGTCTTTTCTTTTAGTTTTGAAGGTCGTCATGGGTTTCACGGGCTTCACAATCTTGGTCCGTATGATACACATTTTCCGGCCCGACATATCTCTAATAACAACAACAAAAGCTTTGTATGCCAGTAGCATTTATCTATACGTCATAATGATATTTCAAAAAGGAGATTTGAGATCGGTACATATATTTGGACATTTTTGGATGGAACAAAGCAAAACATAAGTGGACTAATGCGGGAAACTTATCTGGAAGTCGCTTCGTAAGGTTAGAATAACCAGATTACCATGTTAGTTAACAACTTATTAGAATAAAAAGCAACAATTACGTGACAACACAACAATGACAGTAACCTTAGAAACATGGAAAACAATTGTAGCACATGGTACTGATATAAATAGATGAAGTTTATTTAGTAATTTAAGAAAGAGATGTAAGATTATTATGTCCAAATACTTATGGAAAATTAAGAAAACAAATGATTTTAAATTAAAATACTATCATAATCTGATTGCAACAATAGAAATTTAAATAAATAGTTGCAAAGTCTTGATGAGTGATGGAATACACAACAAACTTACAAAGAACACATAAGAGTAGACATAACACCCCAGATGACACAAAAAATAAAATAATTACATTGTCTAAACAATAATAAAAAATATGTCACCAAATATCACAATTTTGATATTATGCAATTTAGTCAACTGTAACGATTTAGACTATCAATATTTTCAGATTCTATATACACAAAAATCTCATGAAAATAATGATTTTAAAAGTATAATGATTTTAAAAGTATATAATTAACTCTATAAATTTAAAAACAGATATCATTTTAAACTCTTAAAATATAAAATCATGTGCGATGCGCGGATTAACCCGTAGTATCATATATAGCAAATCACAGACAAAGATCCGCATAAAATACAAAAAAAAATCATTAAGACTACTAAAAACAAGATCTACTTTGAACATTTTAAAATACAATTTTTAGCAATTTCAACATTTGAAATTAATTGAGATATTTATTTTCCATATTTTATTAGTGATTTAAATTCTTTATTAATATATGCATTAGAGGCTAATTTTATTGGTTGATTCTTTTTATTTATGTTATATTCATTAGAGGCTCTTTAAAAAAAAACTCTGAAACTGCATTACTATAACCAAAGTACCAAGCGTACACCAAACGATAAAAAACTGAACCCAAACATAATAATATACTGATGTTTTTCGTCTATACTATTAAAGCAGGATCCTATTGGATTTTTTACTAAAAATACCTTTTTTTTTAATAACATTGCATATTTCATTAAGGACAATCAAGTAATATTAATAACACATCTATATTGGATCACTTTTTTTAAATCCAGCCTATTACCCACATCATCTCTTTTGGGCCATTTGGACCGCTTAACAAATCAGATTCAATTTTTATTTTTTTCAGATCGGGTTCGAGTCAGATCTTTCCGGGTCCGGGTGGGTTCGGTTCACATGCATAAAAACCTGAAAAATAACCAAATAACCAAAATATCTAAAACGGGTTCGGTTATTTATACTCAGAGTAACCAAAGTATCCGATTCGGTTCAAATTTTTGTATCCAAATTACTCAAAAGTAACCAAAAGTAACCAAAAATATCCATTCTATACAGTTTTTTTGGGTAAACTTTTATCCAAACTATCATATTTTATCCAAAAATATTCAAAAGTACTAAAATGACTACTATAGTTAACTTATGATACTAATTTAAAATATTAAAATAATTATAAATATAATTATAACATATATTTTTAGATATATATTCACATTTCGGGTATCTTCGGGTACTCATTTGGTTCTCGGTTCGGATCGGTTCTTCGGATATAGCAATTTAGAATTCATTCGGATATTTACCCCGGGTCTGATCGGATTTGGGATCCTGATTTTTGGGTCGGTTTTGGGTTGGTTCTTCGGGTCCGGATATTGTGATCATGCCTATACTCATTTAAAATGAAACACGATAAAGAAAGATAAAAAGCTTAAGTCTTTTATAAAAAAAATAAATATATGAAAATATGATATTTATTAAATATTTGTCAATTTAAAAAAAGATAAAAGAAAATAAACCCGCGCTTTTAAAGCGCGGATCAAAATCTAGTATACTCTTATATTAGAGACGTATTACACAATTTTTACTTAGTCAAAATAATATACTGATCTTTTTCCATATACTCTTACGTGTCCATCAAACTTCCAACAAAACACGAATTTGAAACAACAGAAAGTTATGGTGATGGAGAATTCTAAGAAGAGTTTTGTGTCGAAGGATTCTAAGAAGAGTTTGTGCCATAAGACCTCTTACTACTTGTGTTGTCTCTTATGCTATATGAACTTAAGAGTCAAATTAAAATGAAAAAATTAAGTTAATATATCATGTTTGAATGTTAGATATACAAAAATCGATCTATTAAAATGATAATAGAAATTTAGTTAACGCATTATTATGTAACCAATGAACTAATTATCGAAATATCATTTACTGGAAAAGGATTGAACTTAAGTACTGAGATGTACACACTTTTTAAGGACGAATATATAGCAAATTACAGAATACAGACAAAGATCTGCATAAATTACAAAGAAACATAAACACTACTAAAACAAGAGTTACTTCTGATTTACCGTGAAGACCACCACATGCAGACTCTCTATTACACAGAGACGGTAAAGATTTCGAAAATGAACGAAAAGGCTGAGACTTCTATCAGCAGAACCCAAAGGAGCGATCTAGCTCCTGCTCACTCTCGCAGTTGTATCCAAATTCAAAAGCTCGACCTAAGAAAATACAACACCACCGTTTACTTATATGTTGGAGATATAAGTACCAAAACGAGCATAAACGGAAAGGAGCGGAAAGGGAGATATTGAGACGTACCAAAACGGCCTCTTCCTGTTAAAACTTCAGCTTCTTGTTCAGCTTCTTCCTCATCTGCGTCTGAATCATCTTGTACGAGCAGACTTTCAGAACAAAGCCCTGAGATAGTACACACCATGTTCCCACTCTCCCGACAAAATATTACTTCCTTGCAGTTGTCATCACATACTGTTTATAAAACCATAACACACAAAAGGTTAGATTTAAACAGCACAAGCAAATTCACATTTTTTTACAGCGTTGTTTTCATTTCATACCATGAACATTTCCTGTCTCCTGGCAAATGAAAACGTCGTCGATCTGATGGTAATCACATTTTGTTCCCAAACAAACATGGCCAACTACGGCCTTATCAGGAAGTCCTTTGCTTTTCTTCCACAGAGATACTTTGTCAAGTACAGTTTTATCAAGAACTATCTGGTCATCCACCATCTAAAGCATTGCGAACAAGAACGTGAGAATACATCATCAAACTATATAACAACTATGAGATGCACATGTTACCTGGGCCGCAAGAGGTGCTTGGCTTCGCTTAGCTGCTTGCATTTGAATGTAATACTCTTTAAAATCCGTTGGACAGCTTCTCACAAGCTCAATCATGTCCTTCTCGTCACGCTAAAATCCAACAAGAGAAAAGAATGAGACGTCTAATACCAACTCACAGTACCATTTCTGTACTCTTCAACAATGTCACAAACACAAAACAACTCACATCGATATAAAGCTTCTTCCAAGCACACTCACGTAACATTCTAGTCGAAGGCATTAGACCCCACCGGATACAGTACCTGTAGATATTACAAATCAAAAATGTATCGCTTTGTTTTGAGTAAAACGTATTGATTTTGAGAACTAGAATATCCAGGAATGTGAGAAGAGAGCTTACAGACGACGCCATAAGGATTCATCAGAGGCAGCAAAGTTGAGAAATTTACACACTAAAGAGCATGATAGAAGATCCTGTGATAAATCACATTCAAACAATTTAAACTAAACTCAATCCTCAAGACAACAATTACAAAACTTTAGCCTGAGAATGCAGATGAACAAGAATATACCTCAGAGGATAAGAACTTGAAGATATGACGAAAAAGCTCTGTAGGAACTTTGCTGAAAACTCCACTCTCTATCCTCTTTACAACATTTCTATCTTTGTTGTTATTACCATCTTCCTTTTGATCTCCATCCTTGTCTACAGCCTTTGTTTTGTCCTTGTCAAGACGTTGTCGTTTCGGTTCAGGTTCTTTCGTTTTTTCTTCCTCCTCTACCTATTAAAAACACAGAGGCATCAATGAAAGATGGTAAATCACAATTCAAAATACACATAAATCGAAAAAAACATGAACCAGATGTATCTGATATTGATTAAGACAGCCCAAACCCAGATTCGATGTAATAAAATCAAGAATAAGTATGAATTACACGAAAACATCAGATTTACAATCTTATTACATGATAATGAAGAAGCTAAACCCTAAATCTGAAATGAAAATAATTGAGAAAAAAAATACCGAGGAGACTTCTGATTCGAGGAACCGAGCGAAGCACTCGTCTTCATCATCGGAAACAGACATATTGTCGAATGGCAAAGATCGGAGCTCCGGTGACGACGGTTGATTTTATGTGGCTAAGGAAGGGACAGAGAGATCAGAGGGTTGGCGATGAGATTGGAGATGACTTTGGGCTGACCGAGCTTTCGTTAATGGGCCTCACAAGTTGTAACTAAAGTTGGGCTTGTAATAAAAATAACCGAGTTCAGATATAGCCCAAATCAGTTTCCTAATTTAAAATGACGCTCTATTAATTATCAACCCACGTGAAATTTGAATTTTTCAATAAATTATACACTAATAATTTTTAGGAAAAAAATAAAAATTTCTTAAGGTTTGAATTTTAATTTTTGAGTATTATAAGTTTAAAATTTTTACTTTATTTTTTTAGAAATTGAAGTTTTAACTTTCTTAAATTTTAGACAATTTATCAAAATTATTTAGTTATTCTTTAATTTCGTAAAGATTAAATTTTAATGATACATGTAAAAATCATATTCAATTTTTTATTTATATTTTATTTTTAGAAATATTTCTATAAATTAGAATAATTTTTTAGTTTTAGAAATATTAAAATTAATTTTTCATTTCATTTTTATTTATTTTCAGATTTTATTAATTTTAGTTATTTTTATTAATAAAATAAACACATCATTATTTCTTACATGTGAATGGATAGTTATGGCCACATTTTTAACTTCATAAACAATTAAGTCAAGTTGAAAGTCTTTTGTGATGGTAATATGGAAAATATCTTTAGATAATACTAAAAAAGTTTTTTTTTGTCACAAATATACATTTATGTCGTTAGAATTAATTTTTCTAAATCTTATGATTTAGAGTGAAGGAGTGGAGTTTTGGGTAAGTAAATCTTTCAAATATACATTTTCAAGTTTTTCTCACAAAAATTCTCAAAAAAAAAAAACCAAACGTTTCAGTTAAAAAGTAAAATATCATTATATTCAATATATAATATAATAAATAAATTTAAAAGATTTTTTTTTATAATTTCGAATCATATTTTTTCAAGTTCCAGGTTTTTATATTTTTCGAATTTTTTATTTTTAGTTTGAAAATTAATAAATGTTTTTTAAAATTACTTTTTATTTTTTTTTACATTTTTATTATATTCAATAATCTTTGTAACTCACGACAATAGATCTCCCGAGTCAAAGTATTAAGTTCATATTTGATTTCTAATTTATTTAAATTAACATTTTATTTAATAATTATTTATATTGGAACTTTAATAAATAATATTTAAATTCAACTATACAATATATGTTTGTAAGATTTTTAAGAGGATAATTAGCAGCCGTGAAAAAAAAGAAGAGGATAATTAGCAATGCATGTAGAAGCACTACGTTTTATTATGAGTACTAGATTTTTTATCCGCGCTACGCGCGGAATGTTTGGTATAGTTAAGCTTTTATTCATTCAATTTTTTGGAACGCATTCAATCAATTATATATGTTTAATTTAATAATCTATATTAATATTTGTAAAAGTGATTTTTCGTCTTTGAATTCTCATATTTAAAGTTAAAGCATAAAGGATTTATTATCCTTAGCTCCAATTTTTTCCTGAAGTCTAAATATAGCTTTGTTAAGGTTTTATAATTCAGAATATTTAAAAAAAAAATATTTAGAAAATAAACTGTGTATTAATGATATAGAAATCTACAATCAAAGTAATAGCTTTGCATAGTTGATTTTGAGGTTATTAAAAAATAAATCTAAGTTTAAATATATGCACGATATTTTAAACTTAAATATATGCATGACAATATAAGTTTAAATATATGCATGACAATTTGAAAATGTAGTAGTCAAATTTTCTATTATTTGATTGAAAAATATTAATTTTAATTACATATAAGATTAAATTAAAAATATGGACTTCATTTTCTATTGAGTAATTTTTGGGTTCACCTCTAGGGTGAACCTATAGGTTCACCAACCAATGAGAATTGATTATTTCATATGCAGAGTTTTTCAAAAAAGGAAACCGAATATTTAAAATTTATTTTTTAAACAAAAAGATAAAAAGTAAATAAAAATAGTATTAGCTGTAATTTTTTTTTAATGTTGTTAAAACCGTTCATACTACTATTTTTGATACCCAAAGATAAACCCTAAACCCTTGGATAAACTCTAAACCCTTGGAATAAAGTTAATTTTTTTACAGCTACTACTATTTTTTATTTATTTTATATTTTTATTTTAAAAATAAATAAATTCTAAATATTTGATTTCTTTTTTTGAAAAAATCTGCATATAAAATAACCAATTCTCATTCACCCTAGGGCTGAACCCAAAAATTACTCTTTTTTATTTAGCTTATTATACATCATCTTTTGGAATTAGATGAACTCTTACTTTTTTTCATTTTTCATACTTATTATCAGTTTTCTTTGGATCATCCAATGAGTTAATCTCTTTTATTCTTCACAACATGTGAGGAAAACATTTGCAAATTAAAATGTGAGGAAAACATTTGCAAATTAAATTGTTTTAAGAACTGATTAATATATATGCATGGGTGCTGGGTGCATTGGTCACTTTTTCAATGAACACCAACACACCAACCACGTTTTAGTTTTTAATTCACTATAACTAAGCACGTATTTAGGTATTTCTTGTCAAAGGCCGATAGAATCCAATATGGAATCAATTCAAAATCAAAATAAACATAAAAAAAGATAATTTGATAAATATCCTATTTATTATTTAAATTTTCAAATTACCTTTATTTTAAACTACTCTTCTTAATTTAAATAACTGGTAAGATATTTTAATCCTGATTTGAGTTACATTATAAAACTATTAAGAAGTGAATTTTAAATTCGAGTTTATTATTTTCCATGCTTGAAATTCATATATGTTTGAGATAAATACATGTTAGTATTTTAAAAACAATTGAATAAATTTTCTGAAGTATCATAAAGGTTTCTCTTACTTTTTCAGTTTAAAAACTCTAAAAAATAATTTACACAACAGCATTGTAATTATATTTATATTCCTTATTCATACATTTTTTTTTAACTTTTTCCAGTAAGTGAATAATTATTATTAAATTTTGTTATAAGTTCAAACGAAATTCGGTTTCCACGTCTAAGCAAAAACAGTGAAGCTAAATGAAACTAAAATTGAACATTCAAAATCCACTTAATCTAAAGAAACAGACATGTTTTTTCAAATACGATTTTTTGTTGACCTAATTCTAGTAGGAATTGTAAAGGTCCCATATCTGTACACCCGAAGCACTTCTCCCCGGCTTCACTTTCCATCCTCCAACAATATAAACTGTTACATAACCAAAACAAATGAATAAAGAGAGAGAGAGAGAGAGAGTTAATCATTCACTGATAAACCTCCAACTTGAAACATGGAGATAAAGCTTACGTACTTGGATATGGCCATTTGATGCTGCTGGATTCTCTCAGGCATATGTTTTCTCCTTTCAAGCAGTGTGAGAACGCTCTAGGAGATATTCCCTGCCAAGTAAACCAAAAGTTTACAGAGATTTCTTGTTGTCTAAACCCGAAGATTCCATCAATAGCTTGATCCGACTCCACTAAATCGTCCATCTGTGAGGTGCTGAATCTGTTCCACAAAAACAATCCCACACAAAGTCAAGTGTAGAGGCCCATAACGATTGAATATGAACACATAATTTGCTGAAATTACTCACCCGAACACAACCAAGAGTTCTTGAGTTTAAGGAAAGAGAGCTTCCTATATCATTTCAAACTGCAAGACGTCAAAGACATAGAACCCTGAGGTGCCACTTTCATCCCTATACTGAAACGTGTAAGCTCAAGGTTGTTCTGAACATAACAGCCTGAAGGAAAGGACTGAACACCCCAGCTACATCTATGGTCACAACATGAGACTGGTGTCATTATTACTGAACTCCCTGGAGCAAAGTAATTCAACTGAATATGCAAACAGAGCAGCACATTAATCTGAAGCCAGAGAATTCAAAAATGAAAAAGACATGAGAAGCTTTACTTGGAGTTCGCTGGTATGAGGATACCCATTTCAAGAGACACAACTGATCCACAAAACATTACTTCCTGTGTGAATCTGTACATAAAAGCCCGACGGAAGAGATCCCAACTGCAGTTTCATGTAATATGATCTGTTTAAAATCCAAACACCAAATTCAGAAGAACACGACGAAACCAAAGAAACAACTTTTTTACTGAGATATGATGAAAAGCAGACAATGACTCAAACATCTTATATTAAATCAGAATCATGTATTCAGAAGATAAAGACCACAAACATACAACGTAAAGAGCCATAGACATGCGTTTAGATGTTTTCATGTTGAGCAGGTACCTTTGTTCTCTCGCTTCCTCTTCTTCCCCATATACCTCCCGGCTCGCTTCCTCTTCTTCCCCATATACCTCCCGGCTTCAGCCGTCGAACAACGACCTGATAATTGATATTCAAACCCATCGAAGAGAACCATCAACTTACACAAAAGATAATAATAACTATCCAAACCCATTGAATTAGCCTTTTAGAGCCAGAAAATAAAACACACACAATGTAAAAGCTGAAAAGTTGGACTCTTTAAAGAGTGGAGATAGTAACTTACAGGAAGAAGACGGGAATCACTATTTGTCTTTTGTGTAGAAAATATATAATCTACTGAGAGTAAGAGCTGAAAAGACGGGAAAGTAACGATGCTTTTGATTATTAGAGTTTATCAAAAAGGGAAAATCTGAAATCAATCTTCAAATTACATTAAATCTATGAGAACTCTATACAGATAAAAAAATTACAGAGAAAACTGTAGTTTGAAACAATGAAGGTCTTAACCTTTTCTAGCTTTTCAAAAGGATGAGGTTGAATCTGGACCTAATCGTGATAGCTTCTTCGGCTTATACAGAAAGAGGAAGAGGCATCCGCGGGACAATACTGCTGCAAATGGTGACCAGACTCAACCAGATTCACCAGACGCTGCAGTTGCCTCGGATCTGTCGCGGTGGAGATGAGCGGCGTTTGGCGACCAGAGGCGGCCACGGAATCGCCGAGAGGAGTGAAGAGGAGGATGAAGAAGAGAAGGACGATGCCGAAGAAGGCGGCGGTTACGATGTCCAGGAGGCTCCATTGACGCTGATTACTCTTCGACGCAGGTAGCCCCATCGCTTTAGCTTTTAGCTTCGGTTCACCACTCGTTATAAATTCTCTTCGATCTTAAGCCCATCAATAGACTTAAACCCATCTGACGTGTTTTATTGAAATGTTCTGATTGGCCAACTTTTTAAGTCGACGTGGACATGCTCAGGGAACTTCATATTCTCCTTTTAGTAGTGTTATAGATAAACTAATTGAAAAGTTAAATCCTATCGAACCATTCCATTTCCATGATCTAAAAACTTTTCTGTAACCGGTGGTGGTGGCCTAGTGGCGCTTGAGAGAATTAAAAAACCTAATAAGGCGAACCCGGGTTCAAACCCCACCGGCCACACGGATATAAGTTATTGCTTTCGACTCATTTGAATGCTCAGGAGAGGGTCTATCCGTGGACTGTACCTCCACCCGGAGGTTAGGCTTGTGTCATCATTGACTCGGGTTTAACCCTTTTTAAATTCAAAAAAAAAAAAAAACTTTTCCGGTTTGAAAAACATTTAGTTGAACAAACCAATATAGAGAAAATAACCGATCCGGAAATGTAACCGGGTCCATAAGTCGCGTGGTTCTTTCATCCTCCCCGAGTTTTATCAAATCTACTTTCCTCAATTTCTCTCATCCCAAACTCTTTACTTCTTCTTCGCTTCTTCAGCCATGGGAACCCTATCTCTCTCATCCTCCCTCAAACCTTCACTCCTCGTTTCGTCAAGACTCAGCTCCTCTTCCTCCTCCGCATCTTCTTCTTCTTTCCCAAAACCCAACAACCTCTCCCTCAAACCCACCAAACTCATCTCACCTCCCTTGAGAACCTCTCCGTCGCCACTGAGATTCGCGAACGCTTCAATCGAGATGTCGCAGACCCAGGAGTCAGCTATTCGCGGCGCCGAATCCGACGTCATGGGTCTCCTCCTCAGGGAGCGAATCGTCTTCCTCGGCAGCAGTATCGACGATTTCGTCGCCGACGCAATCATGAGTCAGTTGCTCCTCTTAGATGCTAAAGATCCTAAGAAAGACATCAAACTCTTCATCAACTCCTCTGGTGGCTCCCTCAGGTTAATTCTCGATCTGGGTTTCTGCTTTAGTGGCGAAAGTTTCAGTCTTTTTAACTTCTAAGCTCTGCCCACTCGCAAGTTAGGTCAGATCACTAGGGTTTAGTAATTCAATTTTGTGAAAGTTCAAACCTTTTAAGTGACTTCAAGTTTTGTTGTTGACTAGTGTTTGGTTCTGCTTCATATGATCTAACTTTTTTATGTCCCTTTGTTACCTGTTTAGTGCAACCATGGCTATATACGATGTGGTTCAACTCGTGAGAGCCGATGTTTCCACGATTGCTCTCGGCATCGCTGCATCAACAGCGTCGATCATTCTCGGTGCTGGAACTAGAGGCAAGCGCTTTGCGATGCCCAACACGAGGATAATGATGCATCAGCCTCTTGGAGGTGCGAGCGGTCAAGCTATAGATGTTGAGATCCAAGCGAAAGAAGTTATGCACAACAAGAACAATGTCACCAGCATTATCGCTGGGTGTACTGGCCGGTCGTTTGAGCAGGTCCTGAAGGATATTGACAGGGACCGGTACATGTCTCCGATTGAAGCGGTTGAGTATGGTTTGATTGATGGGGTTATTGATGGGGACAGCATCATTCCTCTGGAGCCTGTTCCTGATAGGGTGAAACCGAGAGTAAACTATGAGGAGATTAGCAAAGATCCGATGAAGTTTTTGACTCCTGAGATACCTGATGATGAGATTTACTAGAAGACAAGCTTCAGTTAGAACCAGGTGAGATTATTTTATATGAGGCTATAGCTTGTTTCTGGTTAATGTTTAAGTAACATTTATGCTTGAATTTTAATTTGTTAAGATGAGTACAATCTAAAACCAATTAGACTAAGATGAGTAAAAAAGCTTTTGGTTTCTATTGAAGTATATGTGTGTAATCTAAAGTTTCTTCATCTTTTTCTATCTCCAGGGGTCTTCCAATTCGACTGAGAGTTGTAAGTTTAGTGGAAAAAGCTTGACTATTTCACAAGGCTTTATGAAATCGAAGTTGACAGACATTGCTTGCTTTTGTATCTCATATTTTGTTTGTTCAGAAAGATATTTGTTGTTAAAATTACTCTCTTGCAAATTATAAGATAGTTACTGGGAATTTATTCAGAAAACAGGCTAAAAACGACACCATTAATCTGATTTTTACTGAATTACAAAACCTTCCAACATACAATCCGCACATAGAGTAATCTGTAGTTTGAATTAACTAACATATATCAATAACAGAGTCCAGTTGATTTTAGCAGATTCTCCAGCATAGCCTGAATCACTAGATGTTTGGTTGTATTATCCAGAACCAGCCGTAACAGTGGTAGATGTTTCAGCAACTGTGTTCGCAGCTAACGCTCTGAGACGGTACCGTTCAGCTCTTGAACCAATGACCTGTCCCAAGATGGAAGCTCCAATGGTCAAAGGCTCAAAGCCATGGCAGTTTTCGGCATTAACACAGATTTCCTTAGCATCGCTATGAACCGCCACAAACCAAGAAGGCGAGAACTTGATGGTGTGTTCTCTCCAAACACCGAGGGGTACGTTTGCAGCCAGAGCGATTGCGAGCATCTTTTCAGGTAGAGGCTGAGGGCGAAGGCTTTTAACCAACAGCTACTATAGGAGCAAGACATCTAAATTTCATACCAGATGGTGGTTTAATGCTTTAGCCACAAGGGGCATGACTTCGCTTGCAGCTCTTGCGATTGGACAGTTCCCGGTTTTTAACCATTCGTCTCTAACCGCCTCATGTTTTGATGAGTCCCCAGACTGCAATAGAGCAAAAAAAAAAAAACAAAATAAGTTACTGATCTCCATAGTAAAAAGACTCGAGGCTTTTATACAATCTTACCTGTTGTTTGTTGGGTTACTTATATGTTGTTGTTTCTTGAATTTGCCTGAGAAGGGGCCAAAGCTAAAAGGGCCTCCAGGACCAAAAGCTGGTAGGCGCGACCTTTCCCGCAAGAGGATTGAATTGCATAGAAGTCTGTCTGGTGTCTTGAAGATCATCTCTGAAACTAGAATGTCCAGAAAGCGGGACAAATGCCGTCTTTGCCATGGAAGAGCTTGAAAGCTGAATCAAATCCAAGACCATCTCCTTCAAAAATTGGACCTTTACTACCTCCCTGCACCTGAAAAACAAAAAAAATAAACTTTAGATTAGATGCGTGACAAAAAAAAAAAACTTTAGATTAGATCACCATTGATCAAATAGAGCATACAACTTTTCAGGTTAAAGTGTAAGAAAAGTTTACAGTTCCTGGTAGCCTTGTTGATGTTTCTGAGGAAAGGGCATTTTTGGATGATGCTTTCGGCAACAAAGAGACACTGAGATGATTCTTTATCCATTGATTTCCTTTTCTCTGAGAAAATAGCCTGCTAAATCCAAATTAAAAATCCAAAACTGATTTAAGAAAATATTAAACCCAGGATGCTAAATGTAGAAGCAGGAAACTGAACTGATATAAACGATAATATAAAACCGATGTTAAAGAAAAATAGACGAAATGAAAAGACAATTTGAGAAACCGTTTTCAAAAAAGAAACCATGGAATCAAGATATGATATCTCTTTCCTTAACTCTTTATATTTGCTTCGTAAGTGCGATAGATCATAATGAATAGGAGTCCCATGATAAAATCATGACGAACAGTCACACAGCACTCGTGAACTGTTTGTACGAACTAATAATACAACGAAATACTCTCGATCTAAAAGACTTACGCTAAGAAACTTGCTGGTTTGTGTTTCTGTAAAATGTTAAAAATAAAATGAAAAGGAGACAAGTTTATAAAGAAGAGAAAACGAGTCACTTTCCGCAACTGAAACAGCACGTGTGCACGTTGGCAAAATCTCGCGAGGATCTCGGAGTTGAAATGTTACGAAATGTACTCTGCAAGATCTGTTCTCGTTTAAATTTAACGTCAAGAAGAGGAACATCGATTCATTTTTAACGAACTTCATATCGTTTAAAATAAAATTGCATGCTGTTTTTAATAATTAATTGGCAAAAACATTGGGGTTAAATTGGTCAAAAATTCTTATTGGGCTAGAGGTCCTCCACCAAAAGCCGAGCCGAGCCAGCCGGTCGGCAGCGGCGCGCGTGGGGAGTTTTCTCCTCTCCTGAGCCGTTTAACTAAAGATATGTGTGATATATATTTTTTTTTAAAAAGAGCAGTGTACCATATCACGATAAATAGATGAACACATAAAAAACTAAGAAAAATGCTAAAAAATATTACTTTAGTAGACAACCCTCAGCAACTTGAACAAAATGAAATAATAATTTATCACTCCTCTTCATCAGAAGAACCATTTGTCCCTTTTTTGAATCCTGTAGAAGGAGAAGGAACCAATAAACAATAAGAACTTATTGATCAAAAACCAACCATAAAAATTGACGATGGTTATAAAAATAAACGAGGATATTTTTGATCCGAAACAGGAAAGTTTGAAGAATATCAATAATTTAAACCAAAACCATAATAATATAACGATTTGTTGGATCTTGATTGTGTTAATCACCAAGAAGGAAAAACTAGATTACACACTTGGGTCTCTGAACAAGAAATGCAGTTACAGTTAAATGAAACAATTCAGAAAATGAATGCTAAAAATGATTTAAATCTTTTAATATATAATACAACCGGAATTGTATTCACATATCTTGTCGGAATGAAAGATGTTAATAAAATGCAACTACAAGACTTCAGAGACAATCAACAAATCCTTGTCATTGTGGTTGAACAATTAAATATACAGTTCTTAGGTGGTATAAACCTATTAGAGAAAGAGCAAACTAATGAAGATGAAAAACAAATAGCAAAAGTAAGACATATATTAAATAATATAGAAACATGCAATATGCGATACTTAAATGAATTCATATGTCAATACGAAAAGAACTATTATGAATTACCACACGATGATTATGTTAAATACATGGAAGTGTTTATACAAAAATTACCATCCCCGTTTAACATAACATTACCCAAATTATTTTAAGAAAATATAGATAAAAAATAGAATCTGACACTTTTGGAGGAATGATACGAACTCTAAGAGAATGCGTAAGAACCTTATGTATTCAAAGTCAATAAATTAAAAGAGCAAAAAAACATTTGAATTCAATTGCGAAAATTACGAAGATATACCTCAAAAATTTGGTTGCGAAAAGCAAAGAAAATATAAAAAAACATAAATACAAGAAATATTATAAACATGAAAATAAAAAGTTTAGATTCAAGAATAAATACTTTAGACCAAGAAGAAGGAAATTGTATAAATGAGAAAAAGGAAAGAATTATTATAAAGAAAAATAAAAGAAAGTAACGGGTAACGAAAAATATTGCCCATAAGGCAAGAAAAATTGTAAATGTTGGTTATGCCATGAAATAGGCCATTATACAAATGAATGTCTAAATAAAAAATCCTATAAAAGGAAATAAAATATCTTAATCAAATCAGTTCAGTTGGACTAATACCAATAGAATCAATAAACTCATTAGACAATGAATCATCATATTGTTATGAAATATTATCTTAATCTGAAAGTGGATACAGTAGTTCGAATGAACCCCGAATAGCACATTCATTCAGATACAAATATTAGATGACAAAAAAAAAACCAAAACTCTAGCATATATGATACCGGTGCTACACTATGTATTGCACGAGAAAATACTATAGATAAAACATTATGGAAAAAACTATTAACTATAAGAGTGGCAGATAAAAGCGAACACAAAATTAATTACGGAGCTTTTATAATTTATATAAAATAGCCGAAAAAATATTTATAATACCAAGTGTTTAAAAACATGATACATGAGTACCTTTTATAATCGGAAATAACTTCTTAAAAATTATATAGACCTTTCTATCAGTATTTAAAACACATATCGTTAACATGCCCAAAAATAAGAAAACAAAAGAAAGAGGTAGTAAATATACCCATATATAACACTAAAAAAAATTAAAAATTCAGCTAGTAAATAAAATAGAATCAATGATAAACTATGAAAAGGTTATGTACAAACTAGAAGAAGTATGTCGTGAAGATCCATTAGATATTAAAAATACTAATAATATGCTAGCAGAAATTAGATTAAAAGACCCTAACAAAGAAATAAGAGTCAACTATAAAATAACTTATATTGAACAAGATGTAAAAGAATTCCAAAAAGAAATTAAAATATTATTGAAAAATGATTGATTAGAGAAAGTTTTAGTCAACACTCGTCACCCGTTTTCTATGTCAATAATCATAACGAACAAAAAGAGGTAAAAAACGAATGGTGATAGACTACCGAAAAATAAATGAAGCAACAATAGGTAATGCTCAAAATCTACCTAGGAAAGAATACCTAATTAAAAAATTAAGAGGAGCTAAGAATTTCTCAGCACTTGATGCAAAGTCGGGATATTAACAAATCCAGCTCCATGGGAATACTAAACCATTAATGGCCTTTACACGCCCACCTCAAAAACACTTTAAGTGGAATGTATTACCGTTTGGGTTAAAACAAGCCCCATGAATATTTCAACAATTTATGGATACCAATTTAACCGGATACGAAGAATTCAGTTCAGTATATACAGATGATATAATAATATTCACAAAATATGATGAAAAGGATCATCTCGAAAAAGTATATAAAATACTTGAAAAATGTAAAGAAAAATATCTAGTACTAAGCCAAAAGAAAGCTCAAATACTTAAACAAAAAATAGAATTCTTAGGATTAGAAATAAATTTCAACGGAAAAATTATCGCACAAAAACACATACTTGAAAAAAATAAATCAAATCCCTAATCATTTACAAGATAGAAAGCAAATACAACGCTTCCTTGGAAATCTAACTATTTAGCTGATCAATGATTTTTTAAGGATCTTGCAAAACAAAGAAAATCCTTACAACAAAAAATATCCGAAAAGGTACCTTGAAAATGGACCGAAGAAGATAGTAAGGTTGTTGTAAAACTAAAAGAGATGTGTAATGAATTACCAGAATTATAAAATCCAAGTGATGATGATATACTCATCGTCTCTACTGACGCATGCATAACACATTGGGAAGCCACTTTAACAGCATTATATGGCAAAAAGTTAGAAACAATTGAAAGAATAAAAGAACTAATAACTCAAAAAGCTTCTTTAAAACAAGAAAACTAGTAAAATAAAATAGCGGCACTTTCACTAATACTTAACAAAAATATCCGATACATGAACTAGAAACATTAGCATCTCTAAAAACATTTAAAAATGGCAGATTGATTTAGGACCAATCACGTTGTATCTAAGAACTGATTCAAAACACTTGATCGGAATTCAAAACTATAACATAAAGGCAAATTATAATCAAGGAAGATTAATAAGATGGCAGATGCAAATAGCACAATACTCATATGTACCAGTATACATAAAAAGAGAGTTAAATTCAATTGCTGATTCAGTAACAAGAGAATTCACAATTCAGAGATGAAACCCCAAAATAAACAATTATATTTATCAATAGAAAAATTGATAAACTATCATTAATAATTACCTATCAATGATATATTTATCAATAGTATACTCTTGATATAGAATATATCATATAAAACAATCAGCCATAAGACACACAACTCATTTCAGTTTCAGGAAATCATGGAAGCAGCAATAGAAACTTTGGAGAATCAACTCGAGCACAAGAAGGAAAACCTAAAGAAGCTCCAAGACGAAATAAATTCACTCGAATCAGTAATCCAAAACCTAAAATCAAAAAACCAAACCCAAAACACTGAAACCATAATCCTACCAGAAAGTCCACCTAAAAGCCCAGTCACTAAAAAGCTTCACAAATTTTATGTCATATTCAACGGACCAATGAAGAGAATTTACGACGACTGGCATAAAGTAGCCCCATTCATAACAGGCAAGAATATTATTCACAAGAGCTATCCAACAATTGACAAAGCCAAGCAAACCCTCGAAGAGTCAAGCAAAAAAAATAAATCGATTGAGAATTCGTTCAAAAATCGCCTCATTTTTGGCAGGAGAAGAAGTATGCAACCAACGATTAACATGACATCCATCGGAAAAATTCCGACCATCGGAACAATTACTAGAACATAAGAGGTACAAGACCAAATAAAACCTATCCTTGAAAATTTCTAGAAAATTTCGATGAAATAAATACATATCCAGAGAACACCAAATACAAACACATATACCCAAAAAACCATCAGGGCTTAGGCCCAAAAGCTATTGTCCTACACGAAGCAAGCCTAATAACCACCATTAACCTACATAGTTTCAGAATTATCGAAACACTCTATATCCAAAATCCTGAACAGCAACTCAAACACTTTCCCCAAGACCTAAAAACAGCCGTTTCCCGGCATTTCACCAGATATGCAAAAAATAAAGAAGTATTCATGCAGTATTACAGCAACTGCCCGTAGTTTTAAATAACAGAAACAGGAGAAACATGAGTTAGCTGTCCAGCATCAAAGGTAATTATTATGGGAATAAGTAACGGACAATATCCAACAAGGGACGACCCAGCAAACATTGAATATACCAACGAAGACAGGATTCAAGTAGATGCCGAACTAACAATTGAAATGCTCAAAAATAGTAACAATCATCGTCTTAATTACAAAAGCGATTCAACGTTACTACTCACCAAAACAACTGAAGAAACACCAATTAAAAAGGAAATAGGCCCATTTGTTTTCAGAATATGGGATAATACTCTCATCAAATGCCCAAGGTATCATCAACTAATGTGTGAATTACTTAGAAATACACAGTTCAAAGTCAAGCTTGGAGAACCACATACATGCGCAATTTGCAGAACCAGAGACGAAGGATCGGAAGATGAGGTGATTAAAGAGACTAAGGAGACAATAGTGGAAGAATCAATCAACAAAAAGTAGCCAGGCAACAACAATCACGTGAAAAAATGTAGCTACATGTATAAATAAAGGTGGAAGAATAAGATTCCACAATGTAATAATGTAAGAATGGACAAATAATGAGCCACGCGTCCTGTAAAATAGTTATGTCTCTATCCCATATGTACTATAAATAGGGATGTAATCCTCGCTTGAAGGGCAGAGTGAAATAAGAAATCAAACAAGTTTCGTTTCAAAGAGTTGAGAAAAATCTTTCTCTAAAAAACTCTAACTGTTGAAGGATAAAAAACCTTCTGAATAACAGTTTCCACTTGGCAAAACTCATAAACACAAATCAAAAACACTCGAGAATCAAAGAAGCTCAATAAAATTCAGGCGACTCTTATACCCAACAAAGATTCAACTATAACTCATTTCAGGTATGTCTGATAACGAAGAAACTCAAAACAAAGTACAAAATAATTTATTAGATTATATTAGTAGTATTGATAAAAATAATTTCTTTGAAAAAGATATATGAATCCAAGGATCAAAAATTAAGAACCTTGAAAAAGAAGCAAAAATAACATTAAAGATATATTATCATTTTAATGATATATTATCATTTTAATGTTATTTTTGCTTCTTTTTAAATGTTCTTAATTTTTGATCCTTGGATTAATATATGTTGTTCAAAGAAATTATTTGTATCAATACTACTAATATAATCTAATAAAGTACTGTGTTTTGAGTTTCTTCGTTATCAGACATACCTGAAATGAGTTATAGTTGAATATTTGTTGGTTGTAAGAGCCGCCTGAATTTTATTGAGCTTCTTTGATTCTCGAGTGTTTTTGATTTGTGTTTATGAGTTTTGCCAAGTGGAAACTGTTATTCAGAAGGTTTGTTATCCTTCAACAGTTGGAGTTTTTCAGAGAAAGATTTTTCTCAACTCTTTGAAACGAAACTTGTTCGATTTCTTATTTCACTCGGCCCTTCAAGCGAGGATTACATCCCTATTTATAGTACATATGGGATAGAGACATAACTATTTTACAGGACGCGTGGCTCATTATTTGTCCACTCTTACATTATTATATTGTGGAATCTTATTTTTCCACCTTTATTTATACATGTAGCTACATTTTTTCACGTGATTGTTGTTGCCTGGCTACTTTTTGTTGATTGATTCTTCCACTATTGTCTCCTTAGTCTCTTTAATCACCTCATCTTCCGATCCTTCGTCTCTGGTTCTGCAAATTGCGCATGTATGTGGTTCTCCAAGCTTGACTTTGAACTGTGTATTTCTAAGTAATTCACACATTAGTTGATGATACCTTGGGCATTTGATGAGAGTATTGTCCCATATTCTGAAAACAAATGGGCCTATTTCCTTTTTAATTGGTGTTTCTTCAGTTGTTTTGGTGAGTAGTAACGTTGAATCGCTTTTGTAATTAAGGCGATGATTGTTACTTAAGTAAAGGATTTTTTTGAGCATTTCAATTGTTAGTTCGGCATCTACTTGAATCATGTCTTCGTTGGTATATTCAATGTTTGCTGGGTTGTCCCTTGTTGGATATTGTCCGTTACTTATTCCCATAATAATTACCTTTGATGCTGGACAGCTAACTCATGTTTCTCCTGTTTCTGTTATTTAAAACTACGGGCAGTTGCTGTAATACTGCATGAATACTTCTTTATTTTTTGCATATCTGGTGAAATACCGGGAAACGGCTGTTTTTAGGTCTTGGGGAAAGTGTTTGAGTTGCTGTTCAGGATTTTGGATATAGAGTGTTTCGATAATTCCGAAACTATGTAGGTTAATGGTGGTTATTAGGCTTGCTTCGGGTAGGACAATAGCTTTTGGACCTAAGCCCTGATGGTTTTTTGGGTAGATAAGTTTGTATTTGGTGTTCTCTGGATAGATTTTTATTTCATTGAAATGTTCGAGAAATTTTTCAAGGGTGGGTTTTATTTGGTCTTGTGCCTCTTTTGTTCTAGTAATTGTTGCGATGGTCGGAATTTTCCCGATGAGTGTCATTTTAATTGTTGGTTGCATACTTCCTCCTCTGCCAAGAATGAGGCGATCTTTGGACGAATTCTCAATCAATTTTTTTTGCTTGACTCTTTGAGGACTTGCTTGGCTTCGTCGATTGTTGGATAGCTCTTGTGAATAATATTCCTGTCTGTTATGAATGGGGCTGCTTTATGCCAGTCGTCGTAAATTCCCTTCATTCGTCTGTTGAATATGACATAAAATTTGTTAGTTTTTTTAGTGACTGGGCTTTTAGGTGGACTTTCTGGTAGGATTATGGTTTCAGTGTTTTGGGTTTGGTTTTGTGGTTTTAGGTTTCGGATTACTGATTCGAGTGAATTTATTTCGTCTTGGAGCTTCTTTAGGTTTTCCTTCTTTTGCTTGAGTTGATTCTCCAAAGTTTTTATTGTTGTTTCCATGATTTCCTGAAACTGAAATGAGTTGTGTGTCTTATGGCTGATTGTTTTATATGATATATTCTATATCAAGAGTATACTATTGATAAATTTATCATTGATAGGTAATTATTAATGATAGTTTATCAATTTTTCTATTGATAAATATGATTGTTTATTTTGGGGTTTCATCTCTGAATTGTGAATTCCCTTGTTACTGAATCAGCAATTGAATTTAACTCTCCTTTTATGTATACTGGTACATATGAGTATTGTGCTATTTGCATCTGCCATCTTATTAATCTTCCTTGATTATAATTTGCCTTTATGTTATAGTTTTGAAATCCGATCAAGTGTTTTGAATCAGTTCTTAGATACAACGTGATTGGTCCTAAATCAATCTGCCATTTTTAAATGTTTTTAGAGATGCTAATGTTTCTAGTTTATGTATCGGATATTTTTGTTAAGTATTAGTGAAAGTGCCGCTATTTTATTTTACTAGTTTTTCTTGTTTTAAAGAAGCTTTTTGAGTTATTAGTTCTTTTATTCATTCGATTGTTTCTGACTTTTTGCCACATAATGCTGTTAAAGTGGCTCCCCAATGTGTTATGCATGTGTCAGTAGAGACGATGAGTATATCATCATCACTTGGATTATATAATTCTGGTAATTCATTACACATCTCTTTTAGTTTTACAACAACCTTACTATCTTCTTCGGTCCATTTCCAAGGTACTTTTTCGGATATTTTTTGTTGTAAGGATTTTTTTTTGTTTTGCAAGATCCTTAAAAAATCGTTGATCAGCTAAATAGTTTAGATTTCCAAGGAAGCGTTGTATTTGCTTTCTATCTTGTAAATGATTAGGGAGTTGATTTTTTTTCTTTCAAGAATGTGTTTTTGTGCGACAATTGTTCTGTTGCTATTTATTTCTAATCCTAAGAATTCTATTTTTTGGTTAAGTATTTGACCTTTATTTTGGCTTAGTACTAGACATTTTTCTTTACATTTTTCAAGTATTTTATATACTTTTTCGAGATGATCATTTTTATCATATTTTGTGAATATTATTATATCATCTATATATATTGAATTAAATTCTTCGTATCCGGTTAAATTGTTATCCATAAATTGTGGAAATATTCCTGGGGCTTGTTTTAACCCAAACGGTAATACATTCCACTCAAAGTGTTTTTGAGGTGGGCATGTAAAGGTCGTTAATGGTTTAGTATTCCCATGGAGCCGGATTTGCCAATATCCCAACTTTGCATCAAGTGCTGAGAAATACTTAGCTCCTCTTAATTTTTTAATTAGGTATTCTTTTCTAGGTAGATTTTGAGCATTACCTATTGGTGCTTCATTTATTTTTCGGTAGTCTTTCACCATTCGTCTTTTACCTTTTTTTTGTTCGTTATGATTATTGACATAGGAAACGGATGACGAGTGTTGACTAAAACTTTCTCTAATCAATCCTTTTTCAGTAATATTTTAGTTTTTTTTTGAATTCTTTTACATCTTGTTCAGTATAAGTCATTTTATAGTTGACTCTTATTTCTTTGTTAGGGTCTTTTAATCTAATTTCTACTAGCATATTATTAGTATTTTTAATATCTAATGGATCTTCACTACATACTTATTCTAGTTTTTTTCCTAACATTTTCATGGTTTATCATTGATTCTATTTTATTTACTAGCTGAATTTTTAATTTTTCTTTTTAGTGTTATATATGAGTATATTTACTACCTATTTCTTTTATTTTCCTATTTTTGGGCATGTTAACGATATGTGTTTTAAATACTGACAGTAAGGTCTATATAATTTTAAGAAGATATTTCCGATTATAAAAGGTACTCATGTATCATGTTTATAAACATTTGGTATTATAAATATTTTTGGCTATTTTATATGAATTATAAAAGCTCCTTAGTTAATTTTATGTTCGCTTTTATCTGCCACTCTTATAGTTAATGGTTTTTTAGTTTTTTCCATAATGTTTTATCTATAGTATTTTCTCGTGCAATACATAATGTAGCACCGGTATCAGTATATGCTATAGTTTTGATTTTTTGTCATCTAATATTTGTATCTGAATGAATGTGCTATTCGGATTCATTCGAACTGCTGTATAACCTTTTCGATTCTGAGGAAGATAATATTTCATAACAATATGATGATTCATTGTCTGATGAGTTTAATGATTTTATTGGTATTAGTCCAATTGAAATGATTTGATTAAGATATTATACTTTTTATAGGATTTCTTATTTGGAAATTCATTTGCATAATGGCCTATTTCATGGCATAACCAACATTTACAATTTTTCTTGCTTTGTGGGCAATATTTTTCGTTACCCATTACTTTCTTTTCTTTTTCTTTATAATAATTCTTTCATTTTTCTCTTTTATACCATTTCCTTCTTCTTGGTCTAAAGTATTTATTTTTGAATCTAAACTTTTTATTTTCATGTTTATAATATTTCTTGTATTTACGTTTCTAATATTTTCTTTGCTTTTCGCAACCAAATTTTTGAGGTATATCTTCATAATTTTCGCAATTGAATTCAAATGTTCTTTTTACTCTTTTAATTTCTTGACTTTGAATACATAAGGTTCTTACGCATTCTCTTAGAGTTCGTATCATTCCTCCAAAAGTGCCAGATACTATTTTTATCTATATTTTCTTTAAATAATTTGGGTAATGTTATGTTAAACGGGGATGGTAGTTTTTGAATAAACACTTCCATGTATTTAACATAATCATCGTGTGGTAATTCGTAATAATTTTTTTCGTATTGACATATGAATTCATCTAAGTATCGCATATTGCATATTTCTATATTATTTAATGTATGTCTTACTTTTATTATTTGTTCTTCATAGTCATTAGTTTGCTCTTTCCTTAATAGGTTTATACCACCTAAGAACTGTATATTTAATTGTTCAACCACAGTGACAAAGAATTGTTGATGGTCTCTAAAGGTTTGTAGTTGAATTTTATTAGCATCTTTCATTTCGGCAAGATATGTGAATACAATTCCGGTTGTATTATATATTAAGAGATTTAAATAATTTTTAGCATTCATTTTATGAATTGTTTCGTTTAATTGTAACTGCATTTCTTGTTCAGAGACCCAAGTGTGTAATCTAGTTTTTCCTTCTTGGTGATTAACACAATCAAGATCCAACAAATCGTTATATTTTACTGGTTTTGGTTTAAATTGTTGATATTCTTCGAACTTTGCTGTTTCGGATCTAAAATATCGTTGTTTATTTTTATAACTGTCGTCAATTTTTATGATCAATAAGTTCTTGTTGTTTACTAGTTCCTTCTACAGGATTTAAAAAAAGAACAGATGGTTCTTCTTCTGATGAAGAGGATTGATCAATTATTATTTCATTTTGTTCAAGTTGTTGAGAGTTGTCTAGTAAAGTAATATTTTTTAGCATTTCTGTTAATTCTTCCATGTGTTCATCCATTTATCGTGATATGGTACACCCTTATTTTTTTTATCGTCTAACTCTTATTATATTTTTCGGTTGTCCCACGTTAAATCCTTTTATTCTTTTTCCGAAATATTTTTTATCGTCTAACTCTTATTATATTTGTCGGTTGTCTCTCGTTAAATCTTTGTTGTCCCTCAGTTGTCGCTCCGTAAGTGCGACAGATCATAGCGAATAGGAGTCCCATGATAAAATCATGACGAACAGTCATGCAGCACTCATGAACTGTTTCTACGAACTAATAATACTACGAAACACTCTCGATCTAAAAGACTTACACTAAGAGATTTGCTGGTTTGTGTTTCTGTAAAACGTTAATAATGAAATGAGAAGGAGACAAGTTTATAAAGAGGAGAAGACGAGCCACTTTCTGCAACTGAAACAGCACGTGTGCACGTTGGCGAAAATCTCGCGAGGATCTCGGAGTTAAAATGTTACGAAATGTACTCTGCAAGATCTGTTCTCGTTTAAACTTAAAGTCAAGAAAAGGAACAGCGAGTCATTTTTAACGAACTTCATATCGTCTAAAAAAATTGCGCTATTTAATTTTGTTTTCTCGTTAATTTTATTTTCTTGTTATCTTTCTTTATTGTTTAAATTATTGATACTTTGATGTTATTTGATAAGCAAAGTTTTAATACGTATTAAAATTCTAAAATTGTACACAGAATATGCTTAAACTTACTTTTTATTGATCTTGAATTGAGATACAAGATTTTGTTTACAAGATTGCGGGATATCGAAAACTTAAAACTTTAGAGAATTTTTTAAAGATTTTAGAGAGAGGGGAGAGCTTTTAGAGAGATAAGGAAATCGCTCGTGTCCCTCGACGTTGCATATGGCTTCGTATTTATAGCAGAAGTCTGCTTGCATAGTGCTTTGCATAGTGCTTGAAACGTGTTGCATTTCTGTGGTGCCGACACTAAGATGATAATACTTGAAACATGTCTCATTTTTGTGGTGCCGACAGTCTTGAACAGGCAATTGATGGAGATATTTTCTTTCATGCCTTTTGTAGATTGCTTTTGCAAGTAAGTTTTGTTGTGGGTCTCATCTTTGTCGGATGTGGATTTCCTGTTGATGGAGTCTTGCGTAGTCTTGTCGTCTGGCGCTTATACAGATTTTACTCTGTAAATTATTTTTTACTTCAACTTTGTATATTACTATGTTTGTATGTATTAGGTACAAAATAATTATACAGAGTAGAATCTGTATAAGCGCCAGACGACAAGACTACGCAAGACTCCATCAACAGGAAATCCACATCTGACAAAGATGAGACCCACAACAAGACTTACTTGCAAAAGCAATCTACAAAAGGCATGAAAGAAAATATCTCCATCAATCGCCTGTTCAAGACTGCCGACACCACAAAAATGAGACATGTTTCAAGCATTATCATCTCAGTGTCGACACCACAGAAATACAACACGTCTCAAGCACTATGCTAGCAGACTTCCGCTATAAATATGAAGCCATATGCAACGTCGAGGGACACGAGCGATTTCCTTATCTCTCTAAAAGCTCTCCCCTCTCTCTAAAATCTTTAAAAATTCTCTAAAGTTTTAAGTTTTCGATATCCCGCAATCTTGTAAACAAAATCTTGTATCTCAATTCAAGATCAATAAAAAGTAAGTTTAAGCATATTCTGTGTACAATTTTAGAATTTTAATACGTATTAAAACTTTGCTTATCAAATAACATCAAAGTAGCAATAATTTAAACAATAAAGAAAGATAACAAGAAAATAAAATTAACGAGAAAACAACAGGAAATTAAGATAATACTATGAAACACTCGATCTAAAAGACTTACGCTAAAGAATTTGCTGGTTTGTGTTTCTGTAAAACGTTAATAATGAAATGAGAAGGAGACAAGTTTATAAAGAGGAGAAGACGAGCCACTTTCCGCAACTGAAACAGCACGTGTGCATGTTGGCGAAAATCTCGCGAGGATCTCGGAGTTGAAATGTTACAAAATATACTCTGCAAGATCTGTTCTAGTTTAAACTTAACGTCAAGAAAAGGAACAGCAAGTTATTTTTAACGAACTTTATATCGTCTAAAATAAAATTGCATGCTATTTTTGATAATTAATTGGCAAAAACATTAAGGTTAAATTAGTTTAAATATTTTTATTGGTCCAGAGGACCTCGACCCAAAAGCCGAGCAAGCCGAGCCAGTCGGCAGCAGTGCACGTGGCAAGCTTTCTCCTTTCCTGAGCCGTTTAATTAAAGATATGTGTGATATCTTATATAAACAACTCGAGATTGGCTTTATTGTCCGGTGTGGGACTTTGTCTCATGGAGACACTTAGCCAATTTTGCAGTGTTTTGATAACACCAAGTTACCAACTTCAATTTCATTTCTCATTCAAATTTAATCTGTTTTTGACATATGAATATACTCGATCATAGTACTCATTGCAGGCTTTTCAATGAGCTAATACTCCAGTGGAGACAACCACCGATGTGGCCTGAAACTGTGTTCCAACACTAAGAACACCAATCGAAATACCCAAAACATATGAAAACAAAAATCATTCATAGATTTTGGATGAGCTATATCTTCAAAGTTTTTCCAAACCATCAATATGAAAACAAAAATCATTCATAGATTTTGGATGAGCTATATCTTCAAAGTTTTTTTAAGTTGATTGCTAAACCTAGACATGAGATATACTTCAAACGCGGGCAGAATAACAAAAAAAAGAACAAATCGACAATCGATCACGAAATCGAAATGGAGAAAATTACAAGAGAATTTTTGATTGCGCTCCCCGGAAAGAAATTTGCAGAGCAGCCTTTTTTCAACGTGTGGCGAGCACAGAGTGTGTTTAGGAAGGAGCTGATCTGTTTATTACCGGTTGGGCCAGTTAACCGTGCAATCCCTCCTTTTTAAAATAACAGGTGCTCGCGGGTTGTTAAAAAGTATGAAGCACGTGGGTGTATTCGGTGGGAAACCGAACTACCGTGACTATTTGGTAATGGAGATAGATCTCATGCCGTTTTGTCGTAATGCTCATCTGATCTAACGATACATGTTACTGTGCTCCCATTGTTCGGAATCGGAAGGAAATGTGTTATACAGAAAAAGAGAGCAAGATAAATCGACTGTGTAAAGATATTCAGACAGAATCCTTCTACTAATGTGTTAGTTACAAAATGAATTTTATCTCATACCTACCAAAATAAGATAGAAAACCACGAGCAGATGCAGGAATACTTTTTCCCCCTGAAGATCGAAGGTTACGTGACTGAGGATTCTGAGATCATACAACAGTGTCCTTGGAGGTCGTATAGTAGGTTCTTCAGGTGAACCGATCATTTCAGCCTAAGGATACATCTCTTCTGCCAATGATATATTCTACTAATACTATGAATAGACAATCATAAACTGAAAACAATTATGAACCTAAACCAGTTTCATGCCATGTTCACACCCCTTTATACTCTCACCAAGTCCATTATATTATGTCTTTTTGCAGTACATTCATAATGAAATTTGACCAGAAACCAGCAGATGTAAATGAGAGTTCAATAAACCAAGGAAAATAGCAATGTTTTGATGCAAAGCAATGTGGTTAGTTTAACATGATGGAACGAGAAAGATGCTCAAGACACTTTGACCAACTATCAATCATACAACTAGGGGATGAAATAGCATGCCTTCCCAATCTCAACATCAAGAACACGACTCACGACCTAACCTGTAGGTTCACTGTAGTTACTTCTCCCTATGTAACCTTAGTGATACGAACAGAACAAGAACATACTATAATGGAGAGATCACGAAGCCTCATAGAATTATTCAGAAAACATCTAGGTAACAACAAGTACAATGGAGAGTAAAAAGAGAGAGGATCTTGTGGCTTTATGTTTGGCTAATTGGCTCCAGACTTGGAGCTCCTAAACCCTTTCTTAAGCTCAGTAACTCTCTTCATACAAGCAGCCTTGGACTTCCCAGGAACTGCAGCTGCAACCTTCTCCCATCTCATAGCCGCTTCTTTGGGAAAAGCTTTAAGAGCATTGAGCAGTGCAATGTCTTCTCCATTACTCCAACTCTCGTCATCTCCTCCATTCTTCTCGGCGTCTTCTTCTTCTTCAGCCAATCTAGGATCCGAAGAAGCTTTCCTGTTCTTCAGAAACTGAGCGTAATCGTCACTCTCATACACTTTCTTCTCTCCGATCTCTTTCGCCTTCTTGATCACATTCTCTGTCTTATACTTCCCTCCAAACGCAGACGCAACCGCTTCCCACCGCCCAGGCTTCCCCGCCGGATGCTTCACAAGCTGCTTCTTCAGAACCTCGACCTCTTCTTCACTCCACTCCTTACTTTCCTTCACAGATCCATTTCGATCCACCACTTTACTCGTTGCCACAACCGGAGGTGGATTCTCCGGCGGTTTATCGTTCTTCGTCACTTTATTAGATCTCTTGCTCCTCCTCGATTCGCGTTCGTTATCCGTGGAGTGTTCGTCGTCGATCTGCTCCGGCTCCAGGATATGACCGTAACCGACGCGGATTTTGCCGCCGGTGAGAGAAGACGGCGCGAAAGGACCGACGAGGAAGGAGATCGCGAGCCACAAGAGGAGCGATTGGGCAGGCTCGGATTCAAAGTAGAAGAAGGAGAGTGATAGAGTGAGGAGAGAGATGACGACGGAGATTGAGATGGATATCTTGTTTGGGGTTTTAGGATCGTCGTCCTCTTCCGTCGTCTTGCGAGAAGAGGAAGGACGTGATTGGAGGACGAATCTTGGCTTGTCCTCGTCGTAAAACTCCATTGCTCTCCCGATTTGTGTTTCTGTGTAGTAGAAGTGAAATAAATCGACGGCACTGGAAATTAGTATTGGGCCTCTTTTTAGATTGGGCTTTCGTATACTGTAAAGCCCAAATAGTTGGAGGAAATGAGAATCTATGATGTTGAAGGGATACTCAGGTTTCGCGTGTAACGAACTTGGAAATTTGGAATGGAGAGCAAAGAATAGTAAAAGGATAAAGGTTTAGAGAAGAAGGTCATCAAATTTTCAAAATCATACGGTTCAAATTGGTCACCAGGTTAAATCAACGGTTTATATGTAGGGTCGAGATGAGCTAGCAATAATCTATTCCTTTGATCGGTGAGAGAGATTATAAAAGTAGGTTTCTTTTGGTTATTATCTATCACGAGAGAAGTCACAAAAATACGCGGTAGATATAGATAAAAAGCGCGGTGGAGTTTGGGAAGGAGGAGCTTTTTGGATAACGTCTTTTCCCCGTCGTTGTCGGTGACGGAGCTTATGCCTATTGGCCCTTAAGGTTAATCAAAGATCTTTGTGATTACGATTTTAGTTTGTCCTTTCTTCGTTCTCTAATGTTCCCTTTTGTTTCGAATTTAATGTTTTGATAGATTTTTAGGTCTACGATTATATGTGGGGATCATTGGTTGCAATTTGGGGGGGAGGGGTTTGTTATTGCGTTCCCTTATATATTATTAGGAGTCTATTGGAACTGGATTTCATTTCCCATCTTGATAAATACTTTGTATTTGTGCTTGTAATATTGATTGATTGTTACGTGTTCATTATCAGGTTACATTAAGCTAGTGGATTTGCTTCTTTTTGAGATATGGAACTAGATTACATCTCTTCTTCTGGCTGCTACCACTTTCCGGTTTTCTCACTGCAAGAAGCACTCGATTTACGGTTTCTTGCTCGTTCACACTTCCTTGTTGCCTCTTTCGGGAACTGCACTTAGTCAACTTCTGCACTTCTTGCGAGTCAGGTATATGGTTTTCATGAGTTTACTAAATTGTCTTACCCCTCAGTTTTTTTTTCCATTTTGTAAATTGAGAGTAACAGGTAAGAAAATAAGAGGTTTATAAACTGTTTTTAATGACTACTTTTTTTGAATATTACAGTAGTTTGGTAAAAAGAAAAATGGAAATTTAGAGAAAAAGGAAAAAACAAAAAAAAAAACTGCTATGAAGAATATAGGAAAATTCAAAAAGAGATAATATATGATAGAGTTAAAAGATGTCATATACTCCAAACTTATCTTATATCACTGCTGGATTTTCTTTTAATTGTTTGTGCAGGACTGATGTCTGCAAGTTATCATTCCTTCGCATAGGCCTAGAATCTCTCATCTAAACCCTGGTCCCTAGAGTCTAAAAAAAAAAATCCTGTTTCCATATCTGGTTCTCGTAGAGGAGCTGACTGAACAAGGATGTGTCAGTTTCTTTTCAAGTTTTTGACATGTCGTGGCTTTGATAGTATTCTCCTCTGAGTCTCCGAACCCCTTGAGTCAATTGTGGGCTTCTTACACTCATCAACATTCCTACTTTTTGGTTCATTGAGTCTTCCAGTTCTCAGTATGTTTTGTCTTCTTCTCTTGGTTTCTTTCTTTTCCCTTGATGGTCAACCAATTGAAGATTTTCATAGTAAATAACGGCCAGCCTACCCAGCGGGAGAATCTTCGAGTTCTAGTGCCATACTAAGAGTGGAGTTATAGAAATACTTCAGTTCTCTAGAGAGAAAAAACCAAAGAAGATACTTTACTTTACTGTAAAGGCGATGGAGAGGTAGGTTTGATTTCTAGCATGTTTTTTTCTCTTATATTTGGCTGCAGATCCCTTGATTTCCTGTTTACTTTTCGATGCTCTTATGTAACCGTAGGTATAATTTAATCAAAGAAGTTGGTGATGGAACGTTTGGGAATGTTTGGCGAGCTGTCAATAAACAGACGGGTGAAGTTGTAAGTTGATTTTTTCTCAAAGATATCTAAGGCTTCTATACTATTTGTACTTTCTTTTTATGGTACTGAAATTTTTATTGGACAGGTTGCGATCAAAAAGATGAAGAAAAAGTATTACTCTTGGGAAGAATGTATTAATCTGAGAGAAGTGAAGGTATTGTTTCTTCTTCACTGAGAATGTTCTCTCATTTCTCAGTCTTTCTTCTTGCTGATTCCTCTCTTTTTCTCATGTTAGTCGCTTAGCAGAATGAACCATCCAAACATTGTGAAGCTGAAGGGAGTCATCCGAGAAAATGATATTCTATACTTTGTGTTCGAGTACATGGTATGCTTCTGCTACTTTTTGTTTGATCCGTTTGCCATAGCTTTTTCATTCTCTGTTTCCCTAAACTTTCTCTCCGTTCTTACTCCATCAGGAGTGCAATCTTTACCAGCTTATGAAGGATCGCCCTAAGCTATTCGCAGAATCTGATATCCGAAATTGGTGCTTTCAAGTCTTTCAAGGCCTTTCTTACATGCATCAGCGTGGATACTTCCACCGAGATCTTAAGCCAGGTAATTGATAGCCTTGAGTTACCCAATATACACCACCACATGTGTGATGGTTCTGTCTTCTTAAATCAAAATTTCGACCGCAGTCGTAGTTCAATACTTCCTTAATGAAACATGTGTATTTTTCTGATGCAGAAAATCTATTAGTCTCTAAAGATGTTATTAAGATTGCTGATCTTGGCTTGGCTCGGGAGATTAACTCAAGTCCACCTTATACAGAGTATGTCTCTACACGCTGGTAAGATTCACTTCCCTGCTCTGTTGAAATGCTTTTCTAAGAAAATCAATATGTTTGTAGTTTCAATGATACATTAAAGCTAAAGTCTATGTTTCTAACAGGTACAGAGCACCTGAAGTACTGCTACGGTCATATGTATACACATCAAAAGTTGGTTAGTGGTTAATTGTTAAAGAAGTCTTTCCATATGGTATTGGTCCATTTATTAACAATGGGGTATTTTTTTTGTGTTTCAGATATGTGGGCAATGGGCGCTATTCTGGCTGAGCTGTTGTCTCTTCGCCCTCTTTTTCCTGGAGCTAGGTATTTGTCATTACAGTTTTCCTGAATGAACAATGTTGCTGATGTGATGTTAAGCTAACAAAAATCTCTTTTTATGTATGCAGTGAAGCAGATGAGATATACAAAATCTGCAGTGTGATAGGCAGCCCAACTGAACAGACATGGTTGGAGGGTCTTAATCTTGCTAGCGTAATCAATTACCAATTCCCTCGGGTAAACACTCGCTCAAATCTTCAATGTTTGTGGAGAAAAAAAAAACTTTTCACAGATTTTCTCATCTTTGGATTACTAGTAACGATTTGTTTGTTTATCTTGCAGCTTTCCGGTGTACCCCTTTCAAGCTTGATGCCGTATGCTAGTGCAGAAGCGGTTAACCTTGTCGAGCGCCTCTGCTCGTGGGATCCCAGCAATAGGCCGACGGCTGCAGAGGCTTTGCAGCATCCGTTCTTCCAGAGTTGCTACTATGTTCCACCATCTCTCCGTGCCAAACAATCTGCTGGACAGAGAGGGACTCTCGAGCATCAGCAGCAATACGTGAAGAGGTTGCCAGCGGCTTTGACCAATACTGCTAATAATAATAAGCCATATAACAGTTATGCTGCTGCAAAGGCGAATGCTCCTTCGTTTGGCGCTTGTCAGACCCAGCGGAAGCTGGAGATGCATAATAAGATTATTAACCATGACACAAGATGGAACAACAAAGCTGTCGGAAGTTATCATGTTAGAGATGCTAGGTATATACCACCGCCTGGAAGGAAGAGTCCTTGTAAGTAAAAAAAAATCACAAACTTTTGTTCTTTTGTTCTGCATAGTTTGGTTAGTCTACTGAAGGGAAATCAAATGATGCACATTTTGCAGCATCGATGAAGAATTGGGTCTTTCCTCGTGGGCCATCAGAGACTGCAAGTAAACAGGCAAATGGAGCGGTGGGGGAAGGAAGATGGAGTCAAAGTCAAAGTCAAAAGCCGGCAATGAAGGCAGGGTGGGTGGGAGAAAGTGGTGAAATGTTCCTCAGACCTATACAGCCTCCAAATCCCTACTCTAGGAGAATCGCTGGTTAAAACCTAAAGGGTGACTCGCTCTATAAGTTAATCTTCGGAGTCATCGTCATCTTTTTTATCATCATCGTCTACTACCCGAGAGAGTCCATGGTCGTCTACTACCAGCAGTGGTTTGCTTTTGTTTGATTTCCTTTTCAAAAAAAACTCTCTTGCTTGTGCAATGGAGCTACTTCAGCCTGTACAGGTTTTAATGTTTCTGTCATGGTTTGACTCTGTATATTTTTCTTTTTCTTTTCGCAATAATGCGTACGACGATGGACCAAACCCTGTTTTCATCAACTTGATGATATATTAAACAATGTTAGTGGTTTGCCATACAAACACCACCATCTTTTTCTGCAGTTTACAACGAAATATTCTCAGATTCGGAATCGGAGAGAATTTAACGACTTTGATTCAGATTCTTTAGAATATTTCATTCAGATTAATTAAGTTGGGAAATATTTAATAATTTGTAATATTGATGGTAATTAAGCCTTCTGTGAAGAATACTTCGTTAGGATGGTCTTTCACTGATCTATCTCTGTTGATGGTGGAGTTCCGACGTGACCCTTTCCGGAGGAGGTGGTGGGTTCCGGCTTGACGCGTGTCTTCGAATCGTGTGTCAATCGGACACGTGGTGGTTTGGGACGATTACCTCTTCGACGGTTTTCGTTCTATTGGACTGACGGCCCATGGAACTTCTGTAGTTATGGTCCGTTGTTTAGGTCTACCGTTTGTAGTTCGTGTTGGGCTTAGTCCCCTTATGGCTTTGGTCCTTAATAAAATTTTCAGAGGAAAAAAAAAAGTAATATTGATGGTAATTTTTTTTTATAATTTGTAATATTTCTAGTAAATTTTAGTACCTTTTTTGAAAATTAATTTTGCCTGGAATTTTTTAATTATTTTTAATGAAGGTTTTAATGCGAAAAAGGTTTTTTTTTTTTTGTTAATGAAACTTCCGACCGGTTTTGTTCGTCAGAACCATTTTCTAACCGTAAAATCGGTCAGAAACTTCGATACATCAAACCTAATCGTTCCTCCCCTCTGTGTGCTGCGCCGAATCAACCAGTTTCTTCACCCCGGCGTGCTCCGATCTTGCCGTCCGGTCTGTGTCGATCTCGCCGTCAGGTCTGCGTCGGCCTCTCTCTCTCTCCCCCGAAATTTTCAGCCGAAAACACGCAAGTATTATGCTTCTTGTTCGTTTTTTTTTATAGGTTTTGTGGGGGGGGGGATTTAGTTTCCAATATCTTTCACTCTCGTGTGTGTGATTTTTTATGCTTCTGGTGAATGACTTTGTTAGTTGCATTTAGATTTTGATTGTTATGTGGTTAATCTCTGCGTTTTTCATTTGCTTGGTTCTTTGGAAAACAAAATTTTATTTTTTTCTGGAAAAATTTGGAACTTTTTTCTGTAAAAATTTTAGAATTGTGTTTGTTACTACTGATTTTCATTATAACACCTGTTTGTTACTACTGATTTTGATCTATGTTTTCTGTATACACTTTACATTTGCTCAATTAACGTGAAACTTAACATGATACGTATTATCTGATCAATTGTTTTTACATAATAGTGTATATTTGTAGTTGTGGGAGGTTTGAGCTAAGAGCTTCAAAATATTGCTCTAAGTGTGCTGGATTTCTAGTTTGTGCAGCAAGGCTTCCAAGAAACTTAAGAATATGGACAGTGAGGGAGACATTGGGAAGGAATCTCTCCTTCTGATAACACAAGGAGCTGAAGCTGTAAGTGGTGTCTCTCTCTGTGTGAATCAATCAAGTCTTCTTCTTCTGTTTTAGTTGACATGATGATTAAGTCTTTGTTTCAGAGGGTGTTCGAGTCTACATTTGTGGGAAGAAGGTCCATCGTTAAAGAGCGATTCTCCAAGAAGTATAGACACCCGATTCTGGATGTGAAACTCACACTCAAACGATTGAATGCCGAGGCAAGGTGTATGACGAAAGCAAGAAAGCTCGGAGTTTGTACTCCAGTCCTCTATGCGGTGGATCCTCTGCTCCATTCCTTGACGCTCGAGTACATCCAAGGCGTCTCTGTCAAAGACGTTTTCCTAGAGTTTGGTGCCAATGGGATGATAGTCGAGGAGGAACAACGGTTGGATGATATAGCTGCTCAGATTGGTGAGGCCATCGCTAAGCTCCATGATGGTGGCTTGTCTCACGGTGACTTGACCACTTCAAACATGTTACTCAGAAGCGGTACAAATCAGCTGGTAAGTAAGCCAAAAGAGTTTCTTGATATGTTCACTCGTTTACTTACAAGTTCATGTCTTCTCTTCTCTCAGGTACTAATTGATTTCGGGTTGAGTTTCACGTCGAGCTTGCCGGAAGACAAAGCTGTTGATCTATATGTACTTGAAAGAGCCTTGCTCTCAATGCATTCTTCATGCGGAAACGTGGTAAAGGCTGTTTTCCAGATCATATAACTACTTACACTGCTCTTTTTGCTTGGTTCGGTTTGTTGTTGAGTTGTTTATTCTGTAGATGGATCGTATACTGACAGCATATAGGAAGTCCTCAAAGCAATGGTCAGCCACGTTTAACAAGCTCGCACAAGGTTCTACTTCCCTCTTTAAAAAAAAACCAATTCTGTTTTCAAATCTTACAAAAATGTCTTTGCTTTTGGGGTTTATGTAGTGAGGCAACGAGGAAGAAAGCGTACTATGATTGGATGAGCCAAAGATCTCCAGTAACTTGTGGCTATAAACAAAACTTGCTATTTGGTCCAATAGAGGGTAGGAAGATTGTGCCTTTGAATGTTTAGCACATGTGCACTGCCTCTGTTTTTAGTATTTTGATTACAATCCAAACAGGACTATCGTTGTTGTTTCGCAGTCAGTGTGTTAGAGAGTGAGAGTACAATCCAAACAGACTATCGTTGTTGTTTCGCAGTCAGTGTGTTAGAGAGTGAGAGCACATTGTTAAACTCATTATATGACGTAGCTACTTTTCTTTATTTGTGTTTGTTTAACTAGTGATAGTCCCTTGTTAACCTGGATCTTTTGGGGACTAAAAGGCTTGAACGTAAGAGCACTGTAACAATCTGATTATGTATATCTTTTTCTACCAGTTAGCTCTTTGTCTCGTACACTAACAAATTCCTTCTCTTACATACTTTCTACATAGTCCCCTCCCAAATGGTCGTTAAAAATCAAATCGGATCTTTAAAAAGATAGGCTTATGAGAACCATTATGCTAACAAAATGAATGACATTTAAACATAAAAGAAACTGAAAGTATAACCAATCTCCACACAGATGAAACATTGTAAGAACTTGCGTGCTTTAAACAGACTCCTAAATCCCGACTTTGTGACTGTAATTACAAACCCTCAGGATAATCACGACTTGGCTCTACTAATGAAAACCAAACACGGCCAGAACGAACAGAACAAGTACAGTACCTAGAACCAGAACCACACCAGTAATGCATAATAAACCTCTGAGGCTGCTGCAATTTCCACCAGAAATGAGAAAAGAAAAAGGAAAAAAGGATTATTGTGGTTTAAAGAGGGAGTTTGTTACAGTGGTGTAAGAAGCTCTTCATAGTTTGACTAACAGTGAGAGTATCACTCGACGACAGCTTGAGGAAATCATACTTGGAATCCTCCTCTACAAGCCTTTCAAGAAGAACAAGACTAGCTTTTAGATACTTCTCATAGAGGTCGTCCCAGCGCCTCCAGCCAAAAATAGTTTTGGTCAGCACCCAAATAGCGATTGCTACAGCTTCACTGGCTAAATTAGAATCTCCTTCTCCAGCTATTCTCAAAGAGTTAGTGAATATCCGGAGAATAAATCTCATCATCCCGTCGCTTGATGATGATGATAGCCTGGGGGAATGAGCCTCAAAGTCGCGTACAAGAGTTGTTAGAAGAACAAGACTGAGAAAATCCTAATCGTTACTTTATTGCCAAAAATGTGTTAAATCACAATTGTGAGGGGTAAAACTCACACCTAGATTTTAGATCAGGTTTTATGTTTAGAAAAGGTTAGGGAAAGATTATCGCGGGCTGAATCCCGTAAGAACTTGATGAATGAACTTCGATTTGTATTAATACAATAGAAATGAGATGGTTACAAAAGATGATCTTTGATGAATACAAAGATTACGAGAGAATTACAAGTAAGGATGTTTCAATGAATGTTGAGTAAAAATATGAGTAGGATCGGATCCTTTTCTTGGTCTTCGACCTTCTCCTTTTATAGCATTGGACTCCTTTAGGTTATCTGCAACTGATTTCCGAGATCCTCTCCGCTTGAGGTGGAACCCGCAACAGCTTCCCTTTGACCGGGTCCTGCGCTTCTTCTGGTTATGACATGAGCTTCCTCTTTGTCGTGACCTCCTTAATGATCACCTTAGCTCTCAGCCTTCGGCTTCAACTTAGCTCTTCTTAGGTACCGAATTTGTAATGGGCCAGTCGCGGCCTGTTTCCATCCTTTACCGTTCAGCAATCAGCTATCGGGCCATATTTGAGCCCAACAGTTGCCCCCAGCTCTCGAGATGAAGCTTCGTTATCCTCGGGAGCTAAACCTAGCCGCCCAAGCTAGATTCTCTTGTTGAGATCATGATTACCAGCTATCTCAACCACATTTATTTTCATCTGATCGAACGGCTGCGAATTTTCTTTGATTATATCGACGGTTTGGATTAATAAGAGTTTGAAATATAGTTTCCGATTTTCGAGACGTGACAAGATATAAAGCAGCTATCATTAACTGCCACTGTCCATATTCTCCACGCCTCCACTCGGTTTCCAAGGTAACTTCTCTTCCTCTCCTTTATTTTACTACGCTTTTTTTTTTTTTTTTTTTTACTTTCATCCTTCGATTCACCATTGATCCTCTGCGAATTTCTTAGAACCCTTAGTTCCTAAGAGATTAGCTTATTCCATCCTTTCCCTTTCCAATCCTTTCGATTCTCCTTACCTCTTTCTTTAATGGATCCTTCGAGAGAAGGTTCCGGTGAGACCGGAATCTCTGCCTCCGGGAAGCGCTTAATGAAGGTTAAGCAGGAGATCGGTGAGAAAATGAAAAGAGACAAGAAGGAAGTCAAGGACTCAATCGCGGGGAGGGTCTCCAAGCGGGTGAAGAAGAAGGAAGTTTCTGGCGGGAGCACCACTCTGAGCCCTCACTCGCCTTCCTTACTAAAGATTCAGGAGGTTGTTAACCTCATGGTTCAAGCTCATGGCCAAAAGGAGTTGGCCAAGGTTTGTTCCCCCGACGAAACTCCTAAAACCGCCCCGGAAGGTTGGTTTTGCATTCACGAGAAGTATATCTCTAAATCCCACCTCCGGTTTCCGCTTCCAGATCTTCTGTTAGATCTTCTTGATCATTATCATCTAGCCCTCTCTCAACTCTGTCCCTCGGTTATCCGAGTGATAAATGGTTTCATTACCAGAGCTAAGGAGGAAGGAGTCATCGTTGGTCTGACCGAACTGATGAGCCTTTACACGATCAAGGAGAGCTCTAGTAAGGATGGTGGCAGTGGCACCTACTATCTTCTTTGCCGTCCTAGGCTCGGACTTTTTAAATCCTCTGGTAGTGACGATGATTGGAGGAAAAAAAATATTTTTATGTCAAGATTGATCCCTCTACAGTCCCATTGGGTCGTGCTCTCTCGGTTGTTTGGTCCGATATATCTGGTTAGGATTTTTTTAGGAATGTATCTTGCTTGTTTATGATTATCATTATTTGCTGAACCCTTGATTTCATATGCAGATATCGAGGATCCTCCTAAGCTTACTGATAAGCTGTCTAGAGCTCTTTTTCGGAAATTGTATCAGAGTCCCAATACTTGGGCGTCTTTCACTGTTTCCCGTATTGGATCAGCTAGGTTCCCGGATCGATACAACGCCAGGTTCCTTGACCCGATCCCTGCTGAAGATTTAGAAGGTGATTTTTCGGATTTCGCTTATTATTTTTATTTCTGGATTTGCTTTCAGAGATAGCTAACAAGCTTTCCATTGTTTAGTCTCTGAAGGTCCTTTCGTGGTAGATCTTTCGACTGGAGCTAGTACTTCCGAAACTGAAAAGACTCAAGCTCCCAAGATGAGGCCTTCTTTCCGTTCCAGGAACAAACCTGCTGCAGCTGCCAGTGCTTCGCGAGGTAGCGATAAGACCCAAGGAGGAGCCTTTCTCAGCTCACTGAAGGAGGTCCTTGATGACGGGACCTCTGTCCCTGCTAAGGATGTTAACCCAGTTGAGCCCAGAGCTCAAGATGTTGTTCCCCGTCCTGAGGTTCCGACGGTTGAAGCTAACCCTCAGGCTGCTAGAGATCCTCTCGAGGTCGAACCTCCGAGAAACAAGAGGTCTCGGACTGATTTGGGAGATAGGCCCACCAGGTCTTCCTCCTCGTCTTCTCGGGGAGGGGCCGTGGGTTGGAACTTCTCCCATTCTAAGCCGGGATCGATATTGGATGATCCTTGGGGTTTGGCAACCATCATGAGGCATATGAAGACGGTGGGATGCTCCATGCCTTCAATCAATGGTCTGTCCAACAAGGAAGAGTACATTGAGATAGCTCACCACATGGGTCAAGTACGTAATCTCATTTTTTTTTTTTGGTTCGCTATTAATCCAATGTTTCATCTGAACATATATATTTTTTTGTTTTAGCTGGCCGGAGCCATTAACAGGGCTCAGCTGAGGTTTGAAGAGACCGTGCATGATGCTTCTAGCGCTAGAGACTTAGCTCAGGCCACTGAGTTGTTCAAGACTACCAAGATGGAGCTCGACCTGGCTCGTGCTCGAGTTTCTGAGCTTGAAGCTGAGGTCGGGAGGCTCGGTTTGAAGGCTGATACTCAACAAGGGAAGATCGAGAGTCAGGCCATCGACATTCGGGTGAAGAATAGGAAGATCAATGAGTTAGATGCTGCTCGCAGGATAGCTGAGCACCAGGTCCAAGAGTTGATCGCTTCGTCTCGGGTTAGTCAACAGAACAAAGAGGCTGAAGTTAAGCTAGCTGTCAGGAAAGGTAAGAAGGAGGTGGCCGAAGCCTACAACAAGATCCTGATCTCTGTGAAGGAGAAGTTTGTCAAGAAAAAGGAAGAGACTGATGCTCTGATTTACGCTCAGGAGCTTCAGGCAAACACCGAGCTTCTGAAAGAGTTATTATCTAAGGAGATTGAGAATGCTGAGGATGAGTATCATCGTTTGATGGTTTTGATCCCGGATGCTGGTGCTGCGTACGAGAAGGCTCAAGTTTCTGATTTCTCAATCAGCAAGCTCCCCATTCCCCAATTCTCCGAGAGCTCAGGTACTTTCGAGATTAATATGTTTAATCCGACGTTTTCTGGAGAATATGGTTCTAACTTGGGTTCGGTCTCTCCTGACTTAGTCCCCGTTGAGGCGACCCGGGAGGTGATGACCAAGATGTTGAAGAAGGGGTTCCTGCCCAGGAGGATGATCCTATCGAGGAGGATAAGGATGGTGAAGCTGATCCTGGATCCAAGGAAGGTTAAGAGCCGATGCTCTCTATGTTTTTAAAACTTCTGCCCAATGGGCTTCTTTATCTTTTGCTTTCAAGACTTATAGCCTGAGGAGGCTTTTAAACCTTTATCTGTTGCATTCTGAATCTTTGGTTAGCCTGGGGAGGCTTTTAAACCCTTGTTTAATTTCAAACTTGGTTTTCTTGTTTCGTTTTTAGTTTTTGACTTTAGTCGTGAAATATGACAGCTTAATCATAATCGATCCTTACAATAAGTCTGGAAGACTTTGGTCGTTTTTTTTGTTCCTTAAGAGGATTTCTTGAAGTATCGGGATTAGCTTAGGGTTTTTAGGAACCTAAGTTTAATCTGGACACCTTAGGTGGGGGTTCTTGGGAACCTGAACTTGTTTGTGGGATTTCAAGACCCGTTGAGACTTGCTTAGGATTTTAAGACCTTTGTGATTTGATGAGGATTTTAAGACCTTGGAGAATTGACAAGGATTTTAAGACCTTGGAGGTTTGGTAAGGATTTTAAGACCTTAGGTCCAGGTTCGTCGAGACCTGATATTGTCTGAAGGATTTTAAGACCTTAGGTTCAGGTTCGTCGAGACCTGACATTGCTTTGAAGGATTTTAAGACCTTGGAGAATTGACAAGGATTTTAAGACCTTGGAGATTTGGTAAGGATTTTAAGACCTTAGGTCCAGGTTCGTCGAGACCTGATATTGTCTGAAGGATTTTAAAACCTTAGGTTCAGGTTCGTCGAGACCTGACATTGCTTTGAAGGATTTTAAGACCTTTAGGATTGTTAAGGATTTTGAGACCTTAGGTTCAGGTTTGCAGGGACCTGTTTTGTTAAAGAATTGAGATTTCGAAACTGATTTCTTTATTGATAGTTGGATACATGGTATCATAGTAATCATACACTTGCTGTATTATAACGATCATACGTTTGCTGCGTGGGCTATGTGACTTTATTCAGACATATGCCCCCTTTGATTGTAGTGAATGAAGTGTTGAAATGAGGTTGGGGCTGCACTCATGACGGAGTTGCCTACGTACTCAGTCAAGGGATCAAGCCTAACGTAGTTCAGGAATTTTAGGTACCTAATGATAATATCTCTTAAGATTCGTGGCGTTCCACGATCTGATTTCAGGTACCCCGGTTCGCACCTTTCGGAGCTTGTAAACGCCAGGTCGTACTACATGGATGATCTGATAAGGACCTTCCCAGTTAGTTCCTAACTTCCCAGCATTTGGCTCTTTGGTTCCTTCGAAAACTTTCCTAAGTACTAGGTCACCCACAGCAAACTGCCGGAGCCTGACTTTGGAATTGTACTGTCGTGCCATTGCTTGCTGATAGTTCTGAATGCGAATCAAAGCTCGGTCCCGTCTTTCCTCGATTAGATCGAGGCTGTCAGTTAGGAGCTGATCATTAGCTGCGGGATTGGATGTACAGAGTTCCCGGTGGAGGCTACCAGCAATGGTTTCAGCTGGAACGACGGCTTCCATCCCATATGCTAAGGAGAAAGGAGTTTCTTCTGTAGCTTTTCGTGGGGTGGTTCGACATGCCCAAAGTACTTCAAGTAACTTCTCTGACCAGAGTTCCTTCTGGGTTCCGAGGCGTTTCTTGAGGTTTGCTAATACTGATTTATTAGCAGCCTCCGCCTGTCCGTTACCTTGAGGTCGGCGAGGTGATGAGAAGGTCAGGCGGATATTCCAATTGTCACAAAATATTTTGAAATCGTGGGATATGAATTGTCCTCCATTATCGGTTACGATTTCGTACGGGACGCCGTGTCTACATATGATATCTTTCCATACAAATTGCTCGACCTCGAACCTGGTTACCTGCTGGAAAGCTTCGGCCTCTATCCATTTCGAGAAGTAGTCCGTTAAGACTAAGAGGAAGCGTAGCTTCTTCTTTCCACTTCATGATGGTACTAGTGGCCCCACGATATCCATGGACCATCTCATAAATGGGTAAGGGGCGGATATGTTAGACAGCTTCTCCGCAGGTTGGTGTATAATCGGTGCATGCCTCTGGCATTTGTCGCATGAAGAGGAATAGGCCTCACAATCTGCAATAATGGTAGGCCAGAAATATCCTTGTCTTTTGATTCTGATGGCTAAAGCTCTTCCTCCAGAGTGGTTCCCGCAGGAGCCGTCGTGCATTTCCTTCATGAGTCTCATAGCAACGAGGCCATGGACGCATTTTAGGTAAGGTCCGGAAATGCTTCGTTTGAGGAGGACAGATTCAGTTACGCAATATCTCGCGCTTAATGCTTTGAGCTTTCGAGCCTCCCATTTATTGGGTGGAGTCTTTCCCTCCAGGATGTATTGCGTGATTGGAATTCTCCAATCCTCTCTTCCTACAACTTTGTTATGAAGAGACGAGGGAGGTTCCTGTTCGGGACCTGGTGTCGTGGTGCCCCCGGAGGTATTGGTAGGATTGGGCTCCAGGGAGTCTGAATTCCGAGGAATACCTCCAGATGAATTTTGGAGAGCTGTACGGCTTCTGGTTTTAACTCTGCAGATGACTGGGTCTGAGTCGGTCCCCCCGGGGGTATTCTCGAGATCAGGCTCTAAGGAGTCTGAATTTCGAGGAATATCTTCCGTGACTTGGATTATGTTCCCGGAGGTATGCTTTTTTGCGCTGCATATTCTGGTTTTTGGAAACCAAAATGTTGTGAAAACCTGGGTAGCTACCGCTTCAGGGCAGGTACCTTCGGGTTGCGCTTTTAGTTTGCTCTCTTTTTCAGCTTTAGTAGCTATGTCGATGCTTGGTTTCTCGATTCCTTCTACGGGTATGATTCGTTTTACGAGGGGGTCTGATGTGGAAGCTAAAGCAGCCAATGCATCTGCTGAGGAGTTCTCACCTCGTGGGATTCTCGTTAGCTCGAATTTGTCGAACTGCCTAGTGAGGTTCTGGACGACTTCGAGATATGCCCCCATTCTTTCGTCCCTCGTTTCATATTCTCCGTGAAACTGGCTAGCTACTAGCTGTGAATCACTATAAGCGTTTAGCTCTCGGATTCCGAGGCTTAGGGCGAGCTTCAACCCTGCGATTAGTGCTTCATATTCAGCTTCGTTGTTTGAGGCGCTGAATCCGAGCCTATATGACTGCTCGATGGTTTCTCCTGCTGAAGAAGTTAGCCTTAGACCGATACCGGAGCCCTGTTTTGATGAGGCTCCGTCGACGTATAGGCTCCACTTCGGAGATTCCATTTCGGAGTCTAACTGCTCGGATGTCAATTCGATGATAAAGTCAGCGAGGACCTGAGCTTTCGCTGCTGCTCGAGGTCTATACTCAATATCATATTCGCTGAGTTCTATGGCCCATTTAGCCAATCGCCCTGACTGGCTGGGGCTGTGCAAGATCATTCGTAATGGTTGTGAGGTCATTACAACGATCGAATGCGATTGGAAGTAAGGTCGCAATTTTCTGGCAGCTGTTACGACTGCTAGAGCTAGTTTTTCCATCGCAGGGTACCTGGTTTCGGCATCTATCAAACTTTTACTGGTGTAATAGACAGGTCTTTGTTCGTTTTGTTCCTCTCGTACTAGAACGCCGCTGACTGCAGCAGTTGATACAGCGAGATATAGGTACAATGGCTCTCCTACTACTGGTTTAGATAGGATCGGAGGTTCGGAGAGGTAAGCTTTCAATTGCTTGAAGGCTTCCTCACATTTCTCGTCCCATAAGAACTTCTTATTATTTCTTAGAAGCTTGTAAAATGGGAGACATTTATCGGTAGACTTGGATATGAATCGATTCAACGCCGCGATTCGTCCAGTCAGTCTCTGCACCTCCCTGGTCGTCTTAGGTGACGGCATTTCTAGGAAGGTTGCTATCTGCTGCGGGTTGGCTTCAATGCCTCTTTCGGTTACGAGATAGCCTAGGAACTCGCCTGAGGGTACCCCGAAAGTACATTTAGTGGGATTGAGCTTCATATCGTACTTGTTCAGGATATCGAAGCATTCCCTTAAATGGGAGATATGATCTTCCCCAGCTGAGGATTTGACTAGCATGTCGTCGATATAGACCTCCATGGTTTTTCCAAGTTGTCCAGCAAACATCTTATTTACTAGCCTTTGATAGGTAGCTCCTGCGTTCTTTAATCCGAATGGCATAACCTTATAACAATAGGTTCCTCGTTCGGTTATGAATGCAGTTTTCTCCTGGTCCTCAGGATCCATCATGATTTGGTTATATCCTGAGAAGGCATCCATGAAGGATAGGAGTCGATGGCCAGCTGTTGCTTCAACTAGGCGGTCGATGTGAGGTAACGGGAAGCTGTCTTTAGGGCAAGCTTTGTTTAGGTCTGTGAAATCTACACAGATTCTCCACTTCCCGTTTTTCTTCTTTACCACTACTGGGTTAGCTAACCAGTCGGGGTAATGTACCTCTCGAATGGACCCAGCTTTCGTAAGTCGGTCAACTTCGTCGTTAACAGCTTGAGCCTTTTCGAGACCTAGCTTACGACGCTTCTGTTTGATCGGTTTGAAAGTAGGGTCAACTTTTAGCTTATGGGTGGTGACGTTCGGATCTATTCCTTTCATGTCGTTGGTGGACCATGCAAAGGTTTTGACATTGCTTTTCAAAAAATCGATGAGCTCCTTTTTTGTCTCAAGAGGTAGCTCGGACCCGATGCTCACCTGTCTTTCAGGATTTGAGTCGTCGATGCAAACTTTTTCGGTTAGGTTCCTGGGGGGACCTCGAATATTTTGTTGCATTTCGCGACCTTCCTGGATCTGTAATTGCTATTGGGGGGATTTTTTGAGGATTTCGAATCCTCCCAAATAGCAGATCCTGGATATCTTCTGGCTACCGTGTATGGTAGCTATCCCTTCGGGTGTTGGAAATTTTACGCACTGATGGTACGTTGAGGCTACTGCCTTCATTTTGTGGATCCAAGGTCTTCCCAAAATCGCGTGGAACGGGGAAGGTCTATCGATGACTACTAAGTTGGTCATTTTCATTATTCCGCCAGCTATGACTGGGAGCTTGATTGTTCCCAATGAGGTAGCTGTTTCTCCGGAGAAGCCTACGAGATTAGCTTTTTGGCCAATAATTTCGTAGTCGTCTTTTTCCATCCCTTTTAGGGTGTTATAGAAAATGAGGTCGACAGAGCTTCCTGTGTCTATCATGAGCTTAGGAACCTCGTATCCTGCGATGTTCAGGGTGACGATCAACGCATCATCGTGAGGTCTGTCAAGGTTTGAGGTCTCGCTCTCCCAGAAAGAAATCTTAGTGTTGGATTCAGGATTAGGAGGCTTAGGTCCAGTGTTAGACACAGCCTTCCGCACGTGATTCTTAATGGAATTGACGGAGTCTTGACATATGTCTGATCCTCCAAGGATACAGTCCACCCTCGAGTCGGGGTTCGATTGATGGGAGGGTTTGCTCAAGAGAGCTTCGACTTGTAAACTTTTTCCTTGGGGGAATTTCCCAAGAATCATGTCGACTCTTTTTTTGGGACCTGGAGGTGGCGAATCGGTTTCCTTCTCAGGTGACCTCTCGCGTTTCGGGGAAATGTCCCTGGAACCTCTTTTCTGATAAGGTGGCGGCTTTTTAAGGTCCACGCCCTTTATTTCTCCGGCTGCGAATTTAGCTGCCAGCTGGCGTTGGAGGTCCCAACACTCTTCGGTTGAGTGTCCTTCGCGATCGTGATAAGAGCAATGTTTGCCTTTATCGAAGCCTTTTGACCAGGGAGTTTTGTTTGCTGCTGCAACAGGTTTCTCTTCCTTGTCTTCCTCGATTGCGTAGGAATGTTCTCCCTGAGTTTGATTATTTCGAGGGTTACCCTTTTTATGAGGTCCCTTAGTCTCGGAGGAGTCACCTTTCGAATGATTCTGTGGTTTCTTGTGGAGTTTATCCAGTGCAGCTGTCTCCTCCTCCAAAGTAATATATTTGGTGGCTCTATGAAGAGCGTCATCGATAGTTGGGGGAGCGTTGAGTGTTAACTCTGACCAGAATTTCGATCTATAGAACAGACCTCTCCTAAGGGCCTCGATGGCGACTAGGTCGTTAGGATTCGAGAGCTTAGTTCTTATTGCCCTGAATTTCTCAATGTAGACTCGTAATGAATCTCCCATTCCTTGACTGACCTTCCAAAGGTCGGCCTCGGAGGCTTGCTTCCGGATATGGGTTGAGTATTGCTTCATAAAGGCGTTGGTTAATTGATCAAAGTTGTCTATCGAGGCTGGCTCGAGGCCGGAGAACCACTCAAGGGCTGTTCCGACCAAATTTTCGGCGAATGTTCTACAGTAACCTGCTTCACATTCTTCCTGAGTGAAATGGGCTTTAACAATTGCCAATCGGAAAGCTCTCAAATAGGCCTTCGGGTCGGAGGTCCCATCATACTCAGGAATTCTGATTTTTCGGGTATCTCTTATGTGAGAGCTGGCAATTCTGTCCGTGAATGGAGTTCCACGGGTTTCTTCGATTAAGCTATCGATTTCGGGAGCTGAACTCGTAGCTTTATGGACTTGAGCTCCCAATTTCTGGAGAGCCGCGTGAGTTCTCTCCATATATCTACGGATAGCTTCAGGTCCTTCAAACGGAAGGATATTTGGATCGTTCGCAGGTACCCGATGAGTAGGTTCCTGACGGAATCGAGTTGGCTCATCTTCCCATGCGGTTAGTGGGCTAAGTCGCTCGACATTTCTTGGGTTATCGGAGTTTATCCTTTGATAACCGTCCTCATTCGGGACCGAGCTTCTAGTTTGATAAACCGAAGCTGACGCTCTGCCTCCAGATGGGAAGGATACTCCTGCTCCGGACCTAGGATCAGGTGGCGGAGGAGGTAAACGATTACTTCTGTCAGTGACCTGACCGGTGTGGAGCTGGTTGTCGCTACGTTACTTCCCATAGCACTGGCATTAGGTGGATTGAACACGGGAACTGTTCCAGTATGAGGTGTCTGGAAAGCAGATCCGCGTCCTTCAGGGGCAGTGCTTCAGGGGAAAAGTTTAAACGTGCTCGGGGAAAAGAGGGATCGGTTAATCGATCATGGAAGATGACCCCCGGAGCTTGACGTTGCGGTGGTTGGGTTGTTGCGTTTAGAGATCTAGTTATCTCTTCGAATCGTTGTTGACGTACAGCCAGCTGATGCATCGTGCGCTCACTTTCCTGAGCTCGGTCTACTAATTGTATCATCATTTGGCGGATCTCAGAGAGCTGAGCCTCCGTTTGATTCGGAATGGCTTGCTGCTGAGGATTCTCG